>NC_092149.1:87825687-87856940 GCF_045791955.1 Oncorhynchus clarkii lewisi
CTAGACGGCTGCTAATCTCAGTTAACTCAGGACTAAAGTCTTGCTCATCTGGTCAACTGCTAATCTCAGTTAGCCCAGGACTAAAGTCTTGCTCATCTAGACGGCTGTTTATCTCAGTTAGCCCAGGACTAAAGTCTTGCTCATCTGGTCAACTGCTAATCTCAGTTAACTCAGGACTAAAGTCTTGCTCATCTAGACGGCTGCTAATCTCAGTTAACTCAGGACTAAAGTCTTGCTCATCTAGACGGCTGCTAATCTCAGTTAACTCAGGACTAAAGTCTTGTTCGTCTAGATTGCTGCTTATCTCAGTTAGCCCAGGACTGAAGTCTTGCTCATCTAGACGGCTGCTAATCTCAGTTAGCCCAGGACTAAAGTCTTGCTCATCTGGTCAGCTGCTAATCTCAGTTGACTCAGGACTAAAGTCTTGCTCATTTAGACGGCTGCTTATCTCCGTTAGCCCAGGACTAAAGTCTTGCTCATCTAGACGGCTGCTAATCTCCGTTAGCCCAGGACTAAAGTCTTGCTCATCTAGACGGCTGCTTATCTCAGTTAGCCCAGGACTAAAGTCTTGCTCATCTAGACGGCTGCTTATCTCAGTTAGCCCAGGACTAAAGTATTGCTCATCTAGACGGCTGCTAATATCAGTTAACTCAGGACTAAAGTCTTGCTCATCTAGACGGCTGCTAATATCAGTTAACTCAGGACTAAAGTCTTGCTCATCTAGACGGCTGCTAATCTCAGTTAACTCAGGACTAAAGTCTTGCTCATCTGGTCAACTGCTAATCTCAGTTAGCCCAGGACTAAAGTCTTGCTCATCTAGACGGCTGCTTATCTCAGTTAGCCCAGGACTAAAGTCTTGCTCATCTGGTCAACTGCTAATCTCAGTTAACTCAGGACTAAAGTCTTGTTCATCTAGATGGCTGCTTATCTCAGTTAGCCCAGGACTGAAGTCTTGCTTATCTAGACGGCTGCTAATCTCAGTTAGCCCAGGACTAAAGTCTTGCTCATCTAGACGGCTGCTAATCTCAGTTAGCCCAGGACTAAAGTCTTGCTCATCTGGTCAGCTGCTAATCTCAGTTAACTCAGGACTAAAGTCTTGCTCATCTAGACGGCTGCTTATCTCAGTTAGCCCAGGACTAAAGTCTTGCTCATCTAGACGGCTGCTAATCTCTGTTAGCCCAGGACTAAAGTCTTGCTCATCTAGACGGCTGCTTATCTCAGTTAGCCCAGGACTAAAGTCTTGCTCATCTAGACGGCTGCTAATCTCCGTTAGCCCAGGACTAAAGTCTTGCTCATCTAGACGGCTGCTAATCTCAGTTAGCCCAGGACTAAAGTCTTGCTCATCTGGTCAGCTGCTAATCTCAGTTAACTCAGGACTAAAGTCTTGCTCATCTAGACGGCTGCTTATCTCCGTTAGCCCAGGACTAAAGTCTTGCTCATCTAGACGGCTGCTAATCTCTGTTAGCCCAGGACTAAAGTCTTGCTCATCTAGACGGCTGCTTATCTCAGTTAGCCCAGGACTAAAGTCTTGCTCATCTAGACGGCTGCTAATCTCCGTTAGCCCAGGACTAAAGTCTTGCTCATCTAGACGGCTGCTTATCTCAGTTAGCCCAGGACTAAAGTCTTGCTCATCTAGACGGCTGCTAATCTCAGTTAACTCAGGACTAAAGTCTTGCTCATCTAGACGGCTGCTAATCTCAGTTAGCCCAGGACTAAAGTCTTGCTCATCTGGTCAGCTGCTGGATTAGGTTCTGGCTCCGTACATGTTAAGAGAAGAGAACATGCTCGTGGATCAGATAGGCTGCAGACGGCTTGACAGAAATGGTAGCAGAAGGTGAATGTTGAACTTTTGTTGCACACAAAACCAGGAGCTTCATCCTCTCTCTCTCTTTTTACAAGTTAACGGTCGAATGTCCCCCTCCCCTTCCAAAAAGGTGAACGTTGGTAACGTCTTGATCACACCGACGGCGTCATTTGCGCGTAATGTTTACCTAGCAGCTCCTGGTTATGTGTGCAACAAAAGTTCAACATTCACCTTCTGCTACCATTTCTGTCCAGCCGTCTACAGCCCACAGTTTGACGCACCTGTTGGATAAATTCAATGTACGCGAACCACCCAGAACGCACTACAGCTGTCTCTGCAACGCTACAAGGACAAACGCAGTGTTTAATTGGACATGTATTTACTTCCGGTTTCCCAAAATGCAATGCCACTGTTGTTGTGATCAAGGCGTAACTCCTGGGAGATCGTGATTTTGTCCAAATACTGCTGCTCTTTATCCCACGCATCCCGTACATATGTTATAATGTACAGATACCTACGTAAGCTATAATGTACAGCCCAGATAGCTACGTAGGTTATAATGTACAGCCCAGATAGCTACGTAGGTTATAATGTACAGATCAGATAGCTACGTAGGATATAATGTACAGATCAGATAGCTACGTAGGATATAATGTACAGCCCAGATAGCTACATAGGTTATAATGTACAGATCAGATAGCTACGTAGGATATAATGTACAGATCAGATAGCTACGTAGGATATAATGTACAGCCCAGATAGCTACATAGGTTATAATGTACAGATCAGATAGCTACATAGGTAGCTATAATGTACAGATCAGATAGCTACATAGGTTATAATGTACAGATCAGATAGCTACGTAGGTTATAATGTACAGCCCAGATAGCTACATAGGCTATAATGTACAGATCAGATAGCTACATAGGCTATAATGTACAGATCAGATAGCTACATAGGCTATAATGTACAGATCAGATAGCTACATAGGTTATATGTTCAGGGCTGTATTTTTCCGGTCATACCAAGCTGTTCTCGTCTCCCACGTCAGCCCTACTGTGTGTCGTGAGGAGAGGCTAGTGGCCAGGCTGATAAGGGAAGGAGATCTGAGGTTTCTATCATTCAAAACAGATCAAATACAATGTTATTGGTCACATGGTTAGCAGATGTTATTGGTCACATGGTTAGCAGATGTTATTGGTCACATGGTTAGCAGATGTTATTGGTCACATGGTTAGCAGATGTTATTGGTCACATGGTTAGCAGATGTTATTGGTCACATGGTTAGCAGATGTTATTGGTCACATGGTTAGCAGATGTTAATGGTCACATGGCTAGCAGATGTTAATGGTCACATGGTTAGCAGATGTTATTGGTCACATGGTTAGCAGATGTTATTGGTCCCATGGTTAGCAGATGTTATTGGTCACATGGTTAGCAGATGTTATTGGTCACATGGTTAGCAGATGTTATTGGTCACATGGTTAGCAGATGTTATTGGTCCCATGGTTAGCAGATGTTATTGCGAGTGTAGAGAAATGCTTGTGCTTCTAGTTCTGACAGTGCAGTAATATCTAACAAGTAATCTAACATTTCTCCAACAACTACCTAATACACAAAAATCTAAAAGGGTGAATGAGAATATGTACATATAAGTATATGGATGAGCGATGGCCGAGCAGCATAGGTAAGATGCAATAGATTAAATACAGTATATACACATGAGATGAGTAATGCTGTTTCCTGAAGTCCACGATCATCTCAATTGTTATGTTGACGTTGAGTGTGAGGTTATTTTCCTGACACCACACTCCGAGGGCCCTCACCTCCTCCCTGTAGGCCGTCTCGTCGTTGTTGGTAATCAAGCCTACCACTGTTGTGTCGTCTGCAAACTTGATAACTTGAAACTTGAACTTGAGTTGGAGGCGTGCATGGCCACGCAGTCATGGGTAAACATGGAGTACAGTTGAGGGCTCAGAACGCACCCTTGTGGGGCCCCAGTGTTGAGGATCAGCGGGGTGGAGATGTTGTTTCCTACCCTCACCACCTGGGGGGCGGCCCGTCAGGAAGTCCAGGACCCAGTTGCACAGGGCGGGGTTGAGACCCAGGGTCTCTAGCTTGAAGACGAGTTTGGAGGGTACTATGGTGTTAAATGCTGAGCTGTAGTCAATAAACAGCATTCTTACATAGGTATTCCTCTTGTCCAGATGGGTTAGGTCAGTGTGCAGTGTGGTTGAGATTTTATCGTCTGTGGACCTATTTGGGCGGTAAGCAAATTGGAGTGGGTCTAGGCTGTCAGGTAGTGTGGAGGTGATATGGTCCTTGACTAGTCTCTCAAAGCACTTCATGATAACGGAAGTGAGTAGTCATTTATTTCAGTTACCTTTGTTCCTGTACCCAAGAATGCACAATGGTAGCCATCTTGAAGCATGTGGGGACAACAGATTGGGATAGGGAGCGATTGAATATGTCACTAAACACACCAGCACAGTGTAGCAGAGAGACTGACTGGCAAGGAGGAACGAACACATGTCCCCTCGGGCTCACCTCAGCTTGCCTCCAAAACACTTCAATTCTCAGAAAAATATCTGTAGAATTGCTGTCCGGTTTCTTAAAAAGCTGTAGTGTTTTACTGTACATGATTTTTTTTTGTTGTTGAATTTTTACCCCCTTTTCTCCCCAATTTCGTGGTATCCAATTGTTGTAGTAGCTACTATCTTGTCTCATTGCTACAACTCCCGTACGGGCTCGGGAGAGACGAAGGTTGAAAGTCATGCGTCCTCCGATACACAATCCAACCAGCCGCACTGCTTCTTAACACAGCGCGCATCCAACCCGGAAGCCAGCCGCACCAATGTGTCGGAGGAAACACAGTGCACCTGGCAACCTTGGTTAGCGCGCACTGCGCCCGGCCCGCCACAGGAGTCGCTGGTGCGCGATGAGACAAGGACATCCCTACCGACCAAGCCCTCCCTAACCCGGACGACGCTAGGCCAATTGTGCGTCGCCCCACGGACCTCCCGGTCGCGGCCGGTTATGACAGAGCCTGGGCGCGAACCAAGGGACTCTGATGGCACAGCTGGCGCTGCAGTACAGCGCCCTTAACCACTGCGCCACCCGGGAGGCTGAAAGCAACATTGATTGACTGACTGACTGACTGACTGACTGACTGACTGACTGACTGACTGATTGACTGACTGATTGACTGACTGACTGATTGACTGACTGACTGATTGACTGACTGACTGACTGATTGACTGACTGACTGACTGACTGACTGATTGACTGACTGACTGACTGACTGACTGATTGACTGACTGATTGACTGACTGACTGACTTACTGATTGAGTGATTGACTGACTGACTGACTGACTGACTGATTGAGTGATTGACTGACTGACTGATGAATTGTGTCTCTCTCCTGTAGGACGGTCATCTGCGTGTCAACGACCAGCTGATAGCGGTGAACGGAGAGTCTCTACTGGGGAAGTCGAACCATGAAGCCATGGAGACCCTGAGGAGATCCATGTCTATGGAGGGGAACTTGAGGGGCACGATACAGCTGGTGGTGCTACGAGCCCTGGTCCAATCAGAGGTTGGTTATATATCTGGTACAGTCACCCATGTAGTACAGTCACCCAGGGACTACAGTCACCCAGGTAGTACAGTCACCCAGGGACTACAGTCACCCAGGTAGTACAGTCACCCAGGTAGTACAGTCACCCATATACTACAGTCACCCAGGTAGTACAGTCACCCAGGTAGTACAGCCACCCATATACTACAGTCATCCAGGTAGTACAGTCACCCAGGTACTACAGTCACCCATATACTACAGTCACCCATGTACTACAGTCACCCAGGTAGTACAGTCACCCAGATAGTACAGTCACCCGGGTAGTACAGTCACCCAGGTAGTACAGTCACCCTGGTAGTACAGTCACCCATGTAGTACAGTCACCCAGGTAGTACAGTCACCCGGGTAGTACAGTCACCCATGTACTACAGTCACCCAGGTAGTACAGTCACCCAGGTAGTACAGTCACCCGGGTAGTACAGTCACCCGGGTAGTACAGTCACCCAGGTAGTACAGTCACCCGGGTAGTACAGTCTAGGACTCTACCACGTCTCTCCACGTGTTCTAAACAGACATGTAAATGGGTCTGGACAACGGTGCGTTCCTCGTCCTACTGCTCCACTGTTCAGGGCTGGCTCTGGCTTTGTTGCAGATTGATGGTCCCCCCTCCCCCTCCCCCATACACCCCCTGCCGATGTTATGGTTATTGCCACTCGTTGTGGGGAATTGCAGACTGGGATGTGTGGGCACGGGTCGGTAGAGGGTTGGGTAGGACCCTCCCTGCTTGGCTCTTATTGTTCCCATGAACTACACATTCATGTTCATTATGTTTTATGGTGTGTGACTGACTGGGGCTGGGGTGGGGTTGGGTTGGAGTGGGGTGGGGTGGGGTGGGTTGGGCTGGGGTGGGGTGGGTTGGGCTGGAGTGTGTTGTGGTGGGGTGGGTTGGGTTGGGCTGGGGTGGGTTGGGGTGGGGTGGGTTTCGGTGGGTTTGGCTGGGGTGGTGGTTTGGGTGGGTTGGGGTGGGGTGGTAGCCATTTCAGCGACTGGGCCCCGAGGGAGGTAGAAAGGGGGGTGACGGGAGGACATTGTCCTCTTTGTGTGGTGGACATCTCTCTTTCTTTCTCTGTATTTCTCCCTCCCTCTTTCTGTATCTGTTTCTCTCTTTCTGATCTTCTCTGTGGATGGCTGGTTGTCAGCTGGGCCAGACGGTGATGTTGCCATGGTGAATTGTTGGATGAGACACAGTCTGCAGTGATAGGCTCTATAGAGATGGAGATGTCTTTATGTCTTCATGGAGGTTAGGTCTACTCAGAGCCTAGTGTGGTCCATGGTCTATAGAGATGTCTTCATGGAGGCTAGGCTTACTCAGAGCCTAGTGTGGTCCATGGTCTATAGAGATGTCTTCATGGAGGCTAGGCCTACTCAGAGCCTAGTGTGGTCCATGGTCTATAGAGATGTCTTCATGGAGGCTAGGCCTACTCAGAGCCTAGTGTGGTCCATGGTCTATAGAGATGTCTTCATGGAGGCTAGGCCTACTCGGAGCCTAGTGTGGTCCATGGTCTATAGAGATGTCTTCATGGAGGCTAGGCCTACTCGGAGCCTAGTGTGGTCCATGGTCTATAGAGATGTCTTCATGGAGGCTAGGCCTACTCAGAGCCTAGTGTGGTCCATGGTCTATAGAGATGTCTTCATGGAGGCTAGGCCTACTCAGAGCCTAGTGTGGTCCATGGTCTATAGAGATGTCTTCATGGAGGCTAGGCCTACTCAGAGCCTAGTGTGGTCCATGGTCTATAGAGATGTCTTCATGGAGGCTAGGCCTACTCAGAGCCTAGTGTGGTCCATGGTCTATAGAGATGTCTTCATGGAGGCTAGGCCTACTCAGAGCCTAGTGTGGTCCATGGTCTATAGAGATGTCTTCATGGAGGCTAGGCCTACTCAGAGCCTAGTGTGGTCCATGGTCTATAGAGATGTCTTCATGGAGGCTAGGCCTACTCGGAGCCTAGTGTGGTCCATGGTCTATAGAGATGTCTTCATGGAGGCTAGGCCTACTCGGAGCCTAGTGTGGTCCATGGTCTATAGAGATGTCTTCATGGAGGCTAGGCCTACTCAGAGCCTAGTGTGGTCCATGGTCTATAGAGATGTCTTCATGGAGGCTAGGCCTACTCAGACCCTAGTGTGGTCCATGGTCTATAGAGATGTCTTCATGGAGGCTAGGCCTACTCAGAGCCTAGTGTGGTCCATGGTCTATAGAGATGTCTTCATGGAGGCTAGGCCTACTCAGAGCCTAGTGTGGTCCATGGTCTATAGAGATGTCTTCATGGAGGCTAGGCCTACTCAGAGCCTAGTGTGGTCCATGGTCTATAGAGATGTCTTCATGGAGGCTAGGCCTACTCAGAGCCTTGGGATCCATAGACTTATAGCAATCTTTTTCTAGCATAAACCTCCATTCACTGATTCAAGGAATGGAATATGTATAGAGTCTGTATCATGCTATTTTCTCCTTTTACGATGCATGTATTCTTCTATAGTCCCTGTGGACAGTGTTGTTAAGGTAAGCCCAGGAGACGTCCCGATAATCGGTCTTCTATAGTCCCTGTGGACAGTGTTGTTAAGGTAAGCCCAGGAGACGTCCCGATAATCGGTCTTCTATAGTCCCTGTGGACAGTGTTGTTAAGGTAAGCCCAGGAGACGTCCCGATAATCGGTCTTCTATAGTCCCTGTGGACAGTGTTGTTAAGGTAAGCCCAGGAGACGTCCCGATAATCGGTCTTCTATAGTCCCTGTGGACAGTGTTGTTAAGGTAAGCCCAGGAGACGTCCCGATAATCGGTCTTCTATAGTCCCTGTGGACAGTGTTGTTAAGGTAAGCCCAGGAGACGTCCCGATAATCGGTCTTCTATAGTCCCTGTGGACAGTGTTGTTAAGGTAAGCCCAGGAGACGTCCCGATAATCGGTCTTCTATAGTCCCTGTGGACAGTGTTGTTAAGGTAAGCCCAGGAGACGTCCCGATAATCGGTCTTCTATAGTCCCTGTGGACAGTGTTGTTAAGGTAAGCCCAGGAGACGTCCCGATAATCGGTCTTCTATAGTCCCTGTGGACAGTGTTGTTAAGGTAAGCCCAGGAGACGTCCCGATAATCGGTCTTCTATAGTCCCTGTGGACAGTGTTGTTAAGGTAAGCCCAGGAGACGTCCCGATAATCGGTCTTCTATAGTCCCTGTGGACAGTGTTGTTAAGGTAAGCCCAGGAGACGTCCCGATAATCGGTCTTCTATAGTCCCTGTGGACAGTGTTGTTAAGGTAAGCCCAGGAGACGTCCCGATAATCGGTCTTCTATAGTCCCTGTGGACAGTGTTGTTAAGGTAAGCCCAGGAGACGTCCCGATAATCGGTCTTCTATAGTCCCTGTGGACAGTGTTGTTAAGGTAAGCCCAGGAGACGTCCCGATAATCGGTCTTCTATAGTCCCTGTGGACAGTGTTGTTAAGGTAAGCCCAGGAGACGTCCCGATAATCGGTCTTCTATAGTCCCTGTGGACAGTGTTGTTAAGGTAAGCCCAGGAGACGTCCCGATAATCGGTCTTCTATAGTCCCTGTGGACAGTGTTGTTAAGGTAAGCCCAGGAGACGTCCCGATAATCGGTCTTCTATAGTCCCTGTGGACAGTGTTGTTAAGGTAAGCCCAGGAGACGTCCCGATAATCGGTCTTCTATAGTCCCTGTGGACAGTGTTGTTAAGGTAAGCCCAGGAGACGTCCCGATAATCGGTCTTCTATAGTCCCTGTGGACAGTGTTGTTAAGGTAAGCCCAGGAGACGTCCCGATAATCGGTCTTCTATAGTCCCTGTGGACAGTGTTGTTAAGGTAAGCCCAGGAGACGTCCCGATAATCGGTCTTCTATAGTCCCTGTGGACAGTGTTGTTAAGGTAAGCCCAGGAGACGTCCCGATAATCGGTCTTCTATAGTCCCTGTGGACAGTGTTGTTAAGGTAAGCCCAGGAGACGTCCCGATAATCGGTCTTCTATAGTCCCTGTGGACAGTGTTGTTAAGGTAAGCCCAGGAGACGTCCCGATAATCGGTCTTCTATAGTCCCTGTGGACAGTGTTGTTAAGGTAAGCCCAGGAGACGTCCCGATAATCGGTCTTCTCACCAAAACATCTGTAGCATCCTAACGGCCTAACAAACGAATATGATGAATCTATATAAACTCTCACGAACCATGATGCTGTTCTCCGTTTTGCTCTACGACCCCCCTACAAGTATCACGGGACTCGTCTGAATGTAACCCATATAAACGAATGGTAGGATGGAGATATATATATATAAATATATAGATATTAAACCTTCATCTGAATGTAACCCATATAAACTAATGGTAGGATGGATATATATATAGATATTAAACCTTCATCTGAAGGCAACCCATATAAACTAATGGTAGGATGGATATATATATAGATATTAAACCTTCATCTGAAGGCAACCCATATAAACTAATGGTAGGATGGATATATATATAGATATTAAACCTTCATCTGAAGGCAACCCATATAAATGCATGGAAGTATGGATATATATATAGATATTAAACCTTCATCTGAATGTAACCCATATAAACTAATGGTAGGATGGATATATATATAGATATTAAACCTTCATCTGAAGGCAACCCATATAAACTAATGGTAGGATGGATATATATATAGATATTAAACCTTCATCTGAAGGCAACCCATATAAACTAATGGTAGGATGGATATATATATAGATATTAAACCTTCATCTGAAGGCAACCCATATAAACTAATGGTAGGATGGATATATATATAGATATTAAACCTTCATCTGAAGGCAACCCATATAAATGCATGGAAGTATGGAGGTAGTTTTGTGCCAACAAAAATAAATAATCCCTTTTTTGCTGTTTATGAATGTGTTGTTCAACGTGTTTCTATGGGCTATAGTAGTAAAACAGAAATATTTTTTAGGGGTCCTAAAATTCTAAATCAAAAATTGACCTTCCAAATATAGTTTGAATGAAAAATATGTAATTAATTGTTATTTGAATATGCTGGTAACAGTTTTATAAAAAGCATTAAGGCACAGTGAAGCGGTGCTGTGTAATGAATTCAGTCACAGGTAAATGGGTCGACTGGACCTCCACTATCGCGTCAGGCCGAGCGACAGCATTTACCTGTGACTGAACTCATTACACAGCACTGCTTCACGTGCCTTAATGCTTAACTATACAACGGGTCTGTCTAATCCTGGATGCTGATTGGTTTAAAAAGTGCATTCCAGCTGGTGTCTATTCTACAAGTTACCACCGGCTAAATCTATGATGTTAAAAACACCTATATACTCTGTTCCGTCTGACTGCAATCCACTGTCTCATCAGCCCAGCCAGGCAATTTATAAACTTGCGTAAAGCATCTGGACATTATCTCCCTTTTCTTTTAGACTAGTGGTTTTCAACAGCGGAGATTTGTATGAACCTTGCCGTCTGTCTCTCTGACGTTTGAAATATTGAAATTCGATCTCCAGCTGTCCTGTAGTAGTGAACGTGTCGCGGTCATGGACGAGACAGACGGGCACGCAGCTTTTCTCAACCAGTCCAAATCATGAATCGGCGTCATTTTTATTGATTTATAACCAAGAAATGTCAATAGAAAACATGTAAAACGAAACGAAATGCAGCTGGTTTACAGTGTTTCCAGCTTCAGTTTGAAGTGATTGTGTACTAGCTGTGTTGTTGGCTGGTTCCTCTGAACAAGTGTCCTGACGAGAGAACACACTTTCTATGCCAGGTGAAATCTCACCTCGTTGCCAGGTGAAATCTCACCTCGTTGCCAGGTGACATCTCACCTCGTTGCCAGGTGACATCATACCTCGTTGCCAGGTGACATCATACCTCGTTGCCAGGTGACATCATACCTCGTTGCCAGGTGACATCATACCTCGTTAGCTCATTGTTATGGACGTATCCAAATAAATGTCACTAGAAAACAGCTTAAACAAATGCAAGCAAGGGAACGTTGCCAGACAGTATGTAAATGAATACAAATTATGTTTTTATTGAAAATATGTCAATCATTATTTGAATATGTTGGTTACCCATTGTATAAAAGTGATGATGCCCTAGAAGCCGGTGTGCCAAAATACATCCTCCAAACGCCGGCGTCTCGGGCATGATTAATTAACCACAAACTAGCCTCCTTACCTGACAGAAATATATCAGGATTATTTGTATCAATTGGGTGGCCATTGTTGTGAAAACTCTGCCATGATGCACTGCAGCAGTAGGCCTAACACCATTGTTGTAAAAACTCTGTACACCAACGACCCAGGGAAGAGTTGCAGGGTAGAGGAGAAGAGAATAACTCATTTAAAAGCTGTAAAAACACGAGTAGCTTGTGACACCTTTCATTTATTGTAAATTCGCTCATTAGAAATGGTTGGAGACTCTTCCTATATGATGTCCTTCCATACAGACTGGAGTGATGCTTCTATTCAAATGATGTTGATCAGTAGGAAGGCATGACACACCTATTGAGTCACATCCATATAAACTCAGACTATAATCTCACTTTTAACTGCGTTTATTTTCAGCAAATTTAACATGTAAATATTTGTATGAACATAACAATATTCAACAACTGAGACAAACTGAACAAGTTCCTCAGACATGTGACTAACTGAAATGGAATAATGTGTCCCTGAACAAAGGGGGGGGTGGGTCAAAAGGAACAGTCAGTATCTGGTGTGGCCACCAGCTGCATTAAGTACTGCAGTGCATCTCGTCCTCATGGACTGCACCAGATTTGATAGTTCTTGCTGTGAGATGTTACCCCACTCTTCCACCAAGGCACCTGCAAGTTTCTGGACATTTCTGGGTGGAATGGCCCTAGCCCTCACCCTCTGATCCAACAGGTCCCAGACGTGCTCAATGGGATTGAGATCCGGGCTCTTCACTGGCCATGGCAGAACACTGACATTCCTGTCTTGCAGAAAATCACTCACAGAAAGAGCAGTATGGCTGGTGGCATTGTCATGCAGGAGGGTCATGTCAGGATGAGGCTGTAGGAAGGGTACCTCATGAGGGAGGAGGATGTCTTCCCTGTAACGCACAGCGTTGAGATTGCCTGCAATGACAACAAGCTCAGTCCGATGATGCTGTGACACACCGTCCCAGACCATGACGGACCCTCCAAATCCATCCCGCTCCAGAGCACAGGCCTCGGTGTAACGCTCATTCCATCAACAATATACGCGAATCCGACCATCACCCCTGGTGAGACAAAACCGAGACTTGTCAGTGAAGACCACTTTTTGCCAGTCCTGTCTGGTCCAGCGACGGTGGGTTTGTGCCCATAGGCGACGTTGTTGCCGGTGATGTCTGGTGAGGACCTGCCTTACAACAGGCCTACAAACCCTCAGTCCAGCCTCTCTCAGCCTATTGTGGACAGTCTGAGCACTGATGGAGGGATAGTGCATTCCTTGTGTAACTCGGGCAGTTGTTGTTGCCATCCTGTACCTGTCTTGCAGGTGTGATGTTCAGATGTACCGATCCTGTGTAGGTGTAGTTACACGTGGTCTGCCACTGCGAGGACGATCAGCTGTCCGTCCCGTGCATGTTCATTCATTGTTTATGGTTCATTGAACAAGCATGGAAAACAGTGTTTAAACCCTTTACAATGAAGATCTGTGAAGTTATTTGGATTTTTACGAATTACCTTTGAAAGACAGGGTCCCTTTTTTTTTTTTCTGAGTTTATATACAGTTGAAGTCGGAGGTTTACGTACACTTAGGTTGGAGTCATTAAAACCCTTTTTTCAATCACTCCACAAATTTCTTGTTAACAAACTATAGTTTTGGCAAGTCGGTTAGGACATCTACTTTGTGGATGACACAAGTTATTTTTCCAACAATTGTTTACAGACAGATTATTTCACTTATAATTGTATCACTGTATCACAATTCCAGTAGGTCAGAAGTTTACATACACTAAGTTGACTGTGCCTTTAAACAGCTTGGAAAATTCCAGAAAATCATATCATGGCTTTAGAAGCTTCTGACAGGCTAATTGACATCATTTGAGTCAATTGGAAGTGTACCTGTGGATGTATTTCAAGGCCTACCTTCAAACTCAATGCCTCTTTGCTTGACATCATGGGAAAATCTAAAGAAATCAACCAAGACCTTCAACATTCCTGAAGGTACCACATTCACCTGTACAAACAATAGTACACAAGTATAAATACCATGGGACCACGCAGCCGTCATACCGCTCAGGAAGGAGACACATTCTCTCTCCTAGAGATTAATGTACTTTGGTGCGAAAAGTGCAAATCAATCCCAGAACAACAGCAAAGGACCTTGTGAAGTTGCTGGAGGAAAAAGGTACAAATTGTATATATCCACAGTAAAACGAGTCCTATATCGACATGACCTGAAAGGCCGCTCTGCAAGGAAGAAGCCACTGCTCCAAAACCGCCATAAAAAAGCCAGACTACGGTTTTCTACTGCACATGGGGACCAAGATCTATGTGCACACTGCCCACAAAATGAGGTGGACACTGAGCTGCACTTCCTAACCTCCTGTCCAATGTATGACCATATTAGAGACACATATTTCCCTCAGATCACAGATCCACAAAGAATTTGAAAAAACAAACCCAATTTTGAAAAACTCCCATATCTACTGGGGGAAATTCCACAGTGTGCCATCACAGCAGCAAGATTTGTGACCTGTTGCCACCAGAAAAGGTCAACCAGTGAAGAACAAACACCATTGTAAATACAACCCATATTTATGCTTATTTATATTTATTTTGACCCAAGTCATTTTTCCAACAATTGTTTATAGACAGATTATTTAACTTATAATTCACTGTATCACAATTCCAGTGGGTCAGAAGTTTACATACACTAAGTTGACTGTGCCTTTAAACAGCTTGGAAAATTCCAGAAAATTATGTAATGGCTTTAGAAGCTTCTGTTAGGCTAATTGACATCATTTGAGTCAATTGGAGGTCTACCTGTGGATGTATTTCAAGGCCTACCCTCAAACTCAGTGCCTCTTTGCTTGACAAAGGCCGTACTTTTTGGAGAAATGTCCTCTGGTCTGATGAAACAAAAATAAAACTGTTTGGGCATAATGACCATCGTTATGTTTGGAGGAAAAAGGGGGAGGCTTGCAAGCCGAAGAACACCATCCCAACCGTGAAGCACGGGGGTGGCAGCGTCATGTTGTGGGGGTGCTTTGCTGCAGGAGGTACTGGTGCACTTCACAAAATAGATGGCATCATGAGGCAGGAAAATTATGTGGATATATTTAAGCAACATCTCAAGACATCAGTCAGGAAGCTTGGTCGCAAATGGGTCTTCCAAATGGACAATGACCCCAAGCCAAATTTGTGACAAAATGGCTTAAGGACATCAAAGTCAAGGTATTGGAGTGGCCATCACAAAGCCCTGACCTCAATACTATCGAAAATGTGTGGGCAGAACTGGAAAAGTGTGTGCGAGCAAGGAGGCCCACAAACCTGACTCAGTTACACCAGCTCTGTCAGGAGGAATGGGACAAAATTCACCCAACTTATTGTTGGAAGCTTGTGGGAGGCTACCCGAAATGTTAAAGTTAAACAATTTACAGGCAATGCTACCAGATACTAATTGAGTGTATGTAAACTTCTGACTCGCTAGGAATATGATTCATTAAATAAAAGCTGAAATAAATAATTCTCTCTACTGTTATTCTGACATTTTCACATTCTTAAAATAAAGTGGTGATCCTAACTGACCTAAGACAGAGAAATTTTACTAGAATTAAATGTCAGGAATTGTGAAAAACTGAGTATTTGGCTAAGGTGTATGTAAACTTCCGACTTCAACTGTTTATATGTACATATTCCTATTCCATTCCTTTAGATTTGTGTGTATTAGGTCGTTTTGGGGGAATTGTTAGTTATTACTGCACTGTCGGGAACTAGAAGCTCAAGCATTTTGTTACACTCGCATTAACCTCTGCTGACCATGTGACCAATAATATCTGCTGACCATGTGACCAATAACATCTGCTAACCATGTGACCAATAACATCTGCTAACCATGTGACCAATAATATCTGCTGACCATGTGACCAATAACATCTGCTAACCATGTGACCAATAACATCTGCTAACCGTGTGACCAATAATATCTGCTGACCATGTGACCAATAACATCTGCTAACCATGTGACCAATAACATCTGCTAACCATGTGACCAATAACATCTGCTAACCACGTGACCATTAACATCTGCTAACCATGTGACCAATAACATCTGCTAACCATGTGACCAATAACATCTGCTAACCATGTGACCAATAACATCTGCTAACCATGTGACCAATAACATCTGCTAACCACGTGACCATTAACATCTGCTAACCATGTGACCATTAACATCTGCTAACCATGTGACCAATAACATCTGCTGACCATGTGACCAATAACATCTGATTTGAATATGTTTTCACCTCCTTATGTACCCAGTTCGTCAAGATATTTACCATTCAAATAAAATCATTAAATGATGTAGTTTTAGATTCTTAATAACAAAGTCACATTTATTTGTTTGATTTTAAAATTGATGCATTCATGTATGTCTCTGGGAAATGTTGTCATCAACATTGTCATATCGACCTCCTAGGTCATTCTCTATCCCCACACCCTCAGAACCAGCCTGGAGGAAAATGCTTTAATTCCCAGATCTAATCTCATCCCCCTCTCTCTCCACTCATCTCCAACACACAGCCAGTTGAGTAGCCCTGGTATAATCTGTTCACCATTGGGGGTCCTGATAATTAAATCTGTCCCAGGTCAGAGAGCCTGGAGGACCCTTACCCCAGAGCCCTAGAGAGAGGACCCTGGCTAGGCTGGGATAGCTCGCTGTGGGAGGTCGTGGAAAGTATCCAGGAATCTTTGCCTTAAAGGGGAAGTTCACCCCAAAAACACTACTGGGCCCTTTAAAACACTTCTGGGCCCCTTAGAACACTTGCCCGGAGGTTTGTCAGTACCCAAGACAGTTCTTAGGTCACAGAACACGTTGGTGTTTACCTAGCTAGCACAGAACACGTTGGTGTGTACCTAGCTAGCACAGAACACGTTGGTGTTTACCTAGCTAGCACAGAACACGTTGGTGTTTACCTAGCTAGCACAGAACACGTTGGTGTTTACCTAGCTAGCACAGAACACGTTGGTGTTTACCTAGCTAGCACAGAACACATTGGTGTTTACCTAGCTAGCACATATTGTTGTTTACAGGTGTTCAAAGCTCATGTATATGATATGTCTGGCAGTGTGTCTGCATTATTCGGTCTACGTTCAGCAATGTGTCCAGGTACAGTGCCTTGCGAAAGTATTCGGCCCCCTTGAACTTTGCGACCTTTTGCCACATTTCAGGCTTCAAACATAAAGATATAAAACTGTATTTTTTTGTGAAGAATCAACAACAAGTGGGACACAATTATGAAGTGGAACGACATTTATTGGATATTTCAAACTTTTTTAACAAATCAAAAACTGAAAAATTGGGCGTGCAAAATTATTCAGCCCCCTTAAGTTAATACTTTGTAGCGCCACCTTTTGCTGCGATTACAGCTGTAAGTCGCTTGGGGTATGTCTCTATCAGTTTTGCACATCGAGAGACTGACATTTTTTCCCATTCCTCCTTGCAAAACAGCTCGAGCTCAGTGAGGTTGGATGGAGAGCATTTGTGAACAGCAGTTTTCAGTTCTTTCCACAGATTCTCGATTGGATTCAGGTCTGGACTTTGACTTGGCCATTCTAACACCTGGATATGTTTATTAGTTACTAGTCCAACGCTCTAACCACTAGGTCACCTGTCTCTAACCACTAGGTCACCTGTCTCTAACCACTAGGCTACGCTGCCACCTCTACACTCTAACCACTAGGTCACCTGTCTCTAACCACTAGGTCACCTGTCTCTAACCACTAGGTCACCTGTCTCTAACCACTAGGTCACCTGTCTCTAACCACTAGGTCACCTGTCTCTAACCACTAGGCTACGCTGCCACCTCTACACTCTAACCACTAGGTCACCTGTCTCTAACCACTTGGTTAACTGTCTCTAACCACTAGGCTACGCTGCCACCTCTACACTCTAACCACTAGGTCACCTGTCTCTAACCACTAGGTCACCTGTCTCTAACCACTAGGTCACCTGTCTCTAACCACTAGGTCACCTGTCTCTAACCACTAGTTCACCTGTCTCTAACCACTAGGTTACCTGTCTCTAACCACTAGGTCACCTGTCTCTCACCACTAGGTCACCTGTCTCTAACCACTAGGTCACCTTTCTCTAACCACTAGGCTACGCTGCCACCTCTACACTCTAACTACTAGGTCACCTGTCTCTAACCACTAGGTCACCTGTCTCTAACCACTAGGTCACATGTCTCTAACCACTAGGTCACATGTCTCTAACCACTAGGCTACACTGCCACCTCTACACTCTAACCACTAGGTCACCTGTCTCTAACCACTAGGTCACCTGTCTCTAACCACTAGGTCACCTGTCTCTAACCACTAGGCTACGCTGCCACCTCTACACTCTAACCACTAGGTCACCTGTCTCTAACCACTAGGTCACATGTCTCTAACCACTAGGTCACCTGTCTCTAACCACTAGGTCACCTGTCTCTAACCACTAGGTCACCTGTCTCTAACCACTAGGCTACGCTGCCACCTCTACACTCTAACCACTAGGTCACCTGTCTCTAACCACTAGGCTACGCTGCCACCTCTACACTCTAACCACTAGGTCACCTGTCTCTAACCACTAGGCTACGCTGCCACCTCTACACTCTAACCACTAGGTCACCTGTCTCTAACCACTAGGCTACGCTGCCACCTCTACACTCTAACCACTAGGTCACCTGTCTCTAACCACTAGGCTACGCTGCCACCTCTACACTCTAACCACTAGGTCACCTGTCTCTAACCACTAGGCTATGCTGCCACCTCTACACTCTAACCACTAGGTCACCTGTCTCTAACCACTAGGCTATGCTGCCACCTCTACACTCTAACCACTAGGTCACCTGTCTCTAACCACTAGGTCACCTGTCTCTAACCACTAGGCTACGCTGCCACCTCTACACTCTAACCACTAGGTCACCTGTCTCTAACCACTAGGTCACCTGTCTCTAACCACTAGGCTACGCTGCCACCTCTACACTCTAACCACTAGGTCACCTGTCTCAAACCACTAGGTCACCTGTCTCTAACCACTAGGCTACGCTGCCACCTCTACACTCTAACCACTAGGCTCCCTGTTACCCCAACATCCCTAGTATAACATAGGAGTCTATAGACTAGTGCAACACTTGTTTTACAGTGGAAAAGCAGCATTACTAGCAGTAAGTTAAGCCTGGGGACATCGGCGTGCCCCTGAGGCCCGGAGGAGGATACTGTAGCGTGATGTCGTGGCCTAGCGGAGACAGACAGACAGGATACTGTAGTGTGGTGTCGTGGCCTGGCGGAGACAGACAGAGAGGATACTGTAGTGTGGTGCTCTGACTGAAGGCTGCAGGCCCGATGCAGAGACAGACAGAGAGGATACTGTAGCGTGGTGTCGTGGCCTGGCGGAGACAGACAGAGAGGATACTGTAGTGTGGTGTCGTGGCCTAGCGGAGACAGACAGACAGGATACTGTAGTGTGGTGTCGTGGCCTAGCGGAGACAGACAGACAGGATACTGTAGCGTGGTGTCGTGGCCTAGCGGAGACAGACAGACAGGATACTGTAGTGTGGTGTCGTGGCCTGGCGGAGACAGACAGAGAGGATACTGTAGTGTGGTGCTCTGACTGAAGGCTGCAGGCCCGATGCAGAGACAGACAGAGAGGATACTGTAGCGTGGTGTCGTGGCCTAGCGGAGACAGACAGACAGGATACTGTAGTGTGGTGCTCTGACTGAAGGCTGCAGGCCCGATGCAGAGACAGACAGATAGGATACTGTAGCGTGGTGTCGTGGCCTAGCGGAGACAGACAGACAGGATACTGTAGTGTGGTGTCGTGGCCTAGCAGAGACAGACAGAGAGGATACTGTAGTGTGGTGTCGTGGCCTAGCGGAGACAGACAGAGAGGATACTGTAGTGTGGTGTCGTGGCCTGGCGGAGACAGACAGACAGGATACTGTAGTGTGGTGTCGTGGCCTAGCAGAGACAGACAGACAGGATACTGTAGTGTGGTGTCGTGGCCTGGCGGAGACAGACAGACAGGATACTGTAGTGTGGTGTCGTGGCCTAGCAGAGACAGACAGACAGGATACTGTAGTGTGATGTCGTGGCCTAGCAGAGACAGACAGACAGGATACTGTAGTGTGGTGTCGTGGCCTAGCAGAGACAGACAGACAGGATACTGTAGTGTGGTGTCGTGGCCTAGTAGAGACAGACATACAGGATACTGTAGTGTGGTGTCGTGGCCTAGCAGAGACAGACAGACAGGATACTGTAGTGTGGTGTCGTGGCCTGGCAGAGACAGACAGACAGGATACTGTTAATGTGGTGTCGTGGCCTGGCAGAGACAGACAGACAGGATACTGTAGTGTGGTGTCGTGGCCTGGCAGAGACAGACAGACAGGATACTGTAGTGTGGTGTCGTGGCCTGGCGGAGACAGACAGACAGGATACTGTAGTGTGGTGTCGTGGCCTAGCGGAGACAGACAGAGAGGATACTGTAGTGTGGTGTCGTGGCCTAGCGGAGACAGACAGACAGGATACTGTAGCGTGGTGTCGTGGCCTAGCGGAGACAGACAGAGAGGATACTGTAGCGTGGTGTCGTGGCCTAGCGGAGACAGACAGAAAGGATACTGTAGTGTGGTGTCGTGGCCTGGCGGAGACAGACAGAGAGGATACTGTAGCGTGGTGTCGTGGCCTAGCGGAGACAGACAGAGAGGATACTGTAGTGTGGTGCTCTGACTGAAGGCTGCAGGCCCGATGCAGAGACAGACAGAGAGGATACTGTAGTGTGGTGCTCTGACTGAAGGCTGCAGGCCCGATGCAGAGACAGACAGACAGGATACTGTAGCGTGGTGCTCTGACTGAAGGCTGCAGGCCCGATGCAGAGACAGACAGAGAGGATACTGTAGCGTGGTGTCGTGGCCTAGCGGAGACAGACAGACAGGATACTGTAGTGTGGTGCTCTGACTGAAGGCTGCAGGCCCGATGCAGAGACAGACAGAGAGGATACTGTAGTGTGGTGCTCTGACTGAAGGCTGCAGGCCCGATGCAGAGACAGACAGAGAGGATACTGTAGTGTGGTGCTCTGACTGAAGGCTGCAGGCCCGATGCAGAGACAGACAGAGAGGATACTGTAGTGTGGTGCTCTGACTGAAGGCTGCAGGCCCGATGCAGAGACAGACAGAGAGGATACTGTAGTGTGGTGCTCTGACTGAAGGCTGCAGGCCCGATGCAGAGACAGACAGAGAGGATACTGTAGTGTGGTGCTCTGACTGAAGGCTGCAGGCCCGATGCAGAGACAGACAGACAGGATACTGTAGTGTGGTGCTCTGACTGAAGGCTGCAGGCCCGATGCAGAGACAGACAGAGAGGATACTGTAGTGTGGTGCTCTGACTGAAGGCTGCAGGCCCGATGCAGAGACAGACAGAGAGGATACTGTAGTGTGGTGCTCTGACTGAAGGCTGCAGGCCCGATGCAGAGACAGACAGACAGGATACTGTAGTGTGGTGCTCTGACTGAAGGCTGCAGGCCCGATGCAGAGACAGACAGAGAGGATACTGTAGTGTGGTGCTCTGACTGAAGGCTGCAGGCCCGATGCAGAGACAGACAGACAGGATACTGTAGTGTGGTGCTCTGACTGAAGGCTGCAGGCCCGATGCAGAGACAGACAGAGAGGATACTGTAGTGTGGTGCTCTGACTGAAGGCTGCAGGCCCGATGCAGAGACAGACAGAGAGGATACTGTAGTGTGGTGCTCTGACTGAAGGCTGCAGGCCCGATGCAGAGACAGACAGACAGGATACTGTAGTGTGGTGCTCTGACTGAAGGCTGCAGGCCCGATGCAGAGACAGACAGACAGGATACTGTAGTGTGGTGCTCTGACTGAAGGCTGCAAGCCCGATGGGGCCGTGGGAAACACAATCCCTCTGCTCTCCTCCTCAGTCTCTCTCTCTCTCTCTCTCTCTCTCTCTCTCTCTCTCTCTCTCTCTCTCTCTCCTCCCTCTCTCTCTGTCTCTCTCTCTCTCTCTCTCTCTCTGTACTCTCCTCTCATCCTTTTATTGTTTCCTCTGCTGTGTATCAATACAATTAGAGAGAGTATGTCACTTGTTCCATGGTCCCTCTGGTGTCACCAAGTCTTTGAAGCCTGAGGCTGGTGGTGGGAGGAGAGGAGAGACAGAAGGGAGCGAGGCCAAACCAAAGCAGCTTTCTCTCCTCACCTATTGTTTCTCCGTCTGACTAGTCTCTCAGGAATACAACACTGAGTCTCTCTCAGGAATACAACACTGAGTCTCTCTCAGGAATACAACACTGAGTCTCTCTCAGAAAACAATACTGAGTCTCTCTCAGGAATACAACACTGAGTCTCTCTCAGAAAACAATACTGAGTCTCTCTCTCAGGAATACAACACTGAGTCTCTCAGTAATACAACTCTGAGTCTCTCTCAGGAATACAACACTGAGTCTCTCAGGAATACAACTCTGAGTCTCTCTCTCAGAAAACAACACTGAGTCTCCCTCTCAGGATAACAACACTGAGTCTCTCAGGAATACAACACTGAGATAGGCCTCAATAATGGTTTAGTCCACTGAGACAGGCGAGAATCAGACAGGCGTGAATCAGACAGGCGTGAATCAGACGGGCATGAATCAGACAGGCCTGAATCAGACAGGCGTGAATCAGACAGGCGTGAATCAGACCGGCCTGAATCAGACAGGCGTGAATCAGACAGGCGTGAATCAGACAGGCGTGAATCAGACAGTCCTGAATCAGACAGGCGTGAATCAGACAGGCGTGAATCAGACAGGCGTGAATCAGACAGGCCTGAATCAGACAGGCGTGAATCAGACAGGCCTGAATCAGACAGGCATGAATCAGACAGGCGTGAATCAGACAGGCGTGAATCAGACAGGCGTGAATAAGACAGGCGTGAATCAGACAGGTGTCTTGTGCCATATATTATTTTGACATTTTTGCCCCTGCTCGACTAAAAACATCTTGGTCGACAGCCTATCAACCAAACAATCGACCAATCGACTAAATGGCGTCAGCCCTAGACTGGACACCTCCCTCTGCGACTGGATCCTGGACGTCCTGCCGGGTCGGCCCCAGGTGTTGAGGGTAGGGTAGGTAACTCCAGGGTGTGTGCTTACTCCCCTCTTGTACTCCCTTTAAACCCACGACTGCATGGAAACGCGCAACTCGCAAAGTAGGCCTGATCACCGACGCCGATGATCCTACAGGGAGGAGGTCAGAGACTTGGCAGTGTGATGCCATGACAACGGCCTCTCCCTCAACGTCAGTAAGACCAAGGGGGGGGGGGGGGGGGAAGCACACCCACCATCCACATCAACCGGGCTGCAGTGGAGAGGGTCGAGAGGTTCAAGTTCCACACACACTCGCTGTGAAGTGCACACAACAGCGCCTCAACCCCCCTCAGGAGTCTGAAAAGATTTACCAAGGACCCTTGGATCCTCAAAGAGTTCTATAGCTGCACCGTCGAGAGCGTCTCGGCTGCCTGCATCACCCCTTGGTGTGGTGAATAAACCTCGACCGCAAAGTGTTTACAGAAGGAGATGCGAACAGCCCAGTGCCATCCAGACCCTCTACATCAGGTATCGTCAGAGGAAGGCCCAAAAAATTGCCAAAGTACTCCAGCCAACCAAGCCTGTTCACTCTGCTACTGTCAGGAAAACTGTGTCGAAGCTCTCGGACCAGCATGCACCGAGACAACATTTTCTACCCTCAAGCCATAAGACTGCTGAATAGTTAATGAATGGTTACCTAGAATATCTACACTGACTCTATCTGCACTGACTCTATCTGCCCTGACCCCATCTACACTGACCCCATCTACACTGACTCTATCTGCCCTGACTCTATCTGAACTGACTCTATCTGCCCTGACCCCATCTACACTGACCCCATCTACACTGACTCTATCTGCCCTGACTCTATCTGAACTGACTCTATCTGAACTGACTCTATCTGCACTGACTCTATCTACACTGACTCTATCTGCACTGACTCTATCTGCACTGACTCTGTCTACACTGACTCTATCTGCACTGACTCTATCTACACTGACTCTGTCTACACTGACTCTATCTGCACTGACTCTATCTGCACTGACTCTATCTGCACTGACTCTGTCTACACTGACTCTATCTGCACTGACTCTGTCTACACTGACCCATTCTACACTGACTCTATCTGCACTGACTCTATCTGCACTGACTCTATCTGCACTGAGCAATCTGCACTGACCTATTCTACACTGACTCTATCTACACTGACTCTATCTACACTGACTCTATCTGCACTGACTATATCTGCACTGACTCTATCTGCACTGACTCTATCTGCACTGACTCTATCTGCACTGACTCTATCTGCACTGACTCTATCTACACTGACTCTATCTGCACTGACTCTATCTGCACTGACTCTATCTGCACTGACTCTATCTGCACTGACTCTATCTGCACTGACTCTGTCTACACTGACCCATTCGACACTGACTCTATCTGCACTGACTCTATCTGCACTGACTCTATCTGCACTGAGCAATCTGCACTGACCTATTCTACACTGACTCTATCTACACTGACTCTATCTACACTGACTCTATCTGCACTGACTCTATCTGCCCTGACTCTATCTACACTGACTCTATCTGCACTGACTCTATCTGCACTGACTCTATCTACACTGACTCTATCTGCACTGACTCTATCTGCACTGACTCTATCTGCACTGACTCTATCTACACTGACTCTATCTACACTGACTCTATCTGCACTGACTCTATCTGCACTGACTCTATCTACACTGACTCTATCTACACTGACTCTATCTACACTGACTCTATCTACACTGACTCTATCTGCACTGACTCTATCTGCACTGACTCTATCTACACTGACTCTATCTGCACTGACTCTATCTACACTGACTCTATCTGCACTGACTCTATCTACACTGACTCTATCTGCACTGACTCTATCTGCACTGACCCCATCTACACTGACTCTATCTGCACTGACTCTATCTGCACTGACCCCATCTACACTGACTCTATCTACACTGACTCTATCTGCACTGACTCTATCTACACTGACTCTATCTGCCCTGACTCTATCTGCACTGACTCTTGTGTTATTATTGTTCTTTAAACTAATACGTTATAACTGTATTGTTTTGGAAGGATTCATAAGCATTTCACGGTTTTTGCATGTGCCGAGTAAGATTCCTCTAGTTAACAGCAGTACAGTAGGGTAGAGTTGTCCTCGAGTTAAGATCAGTAGGGTAGAGTTGTCCTCTAGTTAACATCAGTACATTAGAGTAGAGTTGTCCTCTAGTTAACATCAGTACAGTAGTGTAGAGTTGTCCTCGAGTTAAGATCAGTAGGGTAGAGTTGTCCTCTAGTTAACATCAGTACAGTAGGGTAGAGTTGTCCTCTAGTTAACATCAGTACAGTATTGTAGAGTTGTCCTCTAGTTAACATCAGTACAGTAGGGTAGAGTTGTCCTCTAGTTAACAGCAGTACAGTAGTGTAGAGTTGTCCTCTAGTTAACATCAGTATAGTTGTCCTCTAGTTGTCAACAGTACAGTAGGGTAGAGTTGTCCTCGAGTTAAGATCAGTAGGGTAGAGTTGTCCTCTAGTTAACATCAGTACATTAGAGTAGAGTTGTCCTCTAGTTAACATCAGTACAGTAGGGTAGAGTTGTCCTCGAGTTAAGATCAGTAGGGTAGAGTTGTCCTCTAGTTAACATCAGTACAGTAGAGTAGAGTTGTCCTCTAGTTAACATCAGTACAGTAGGGTAGAGTTGTCCTCTAGTTAACAGCAGTATAGTTGTCCTCTAGTTGTCAACAGTACAGTAGGGTAGAGTTGTCCTCGAGTTAAGATCAGTAGGGTAGAGTTGTCCTCTAGTTAACATCAGTACATTAGAGTAGAGTTGTCCTCTAGTTAACATCAGTACAGTAGGGTAGAGTTGTCCTCGAGTTAAGATCAGTAGGGTAGAGTTGTCCTCTAGTTAACATCAGTACAGTAGGGTAGAGTTGTCCTCTAATTAACATCAGTATAGTTGTCCTCTAGTTAACATCAGTACAGTATTGTAGAGTTGTCCTCTAGTTAACATCAGTACAGTAGGGTAGAGTTGTCCTCTAGTTAACAGCAGTACAGTAGGGTAGAGTTGTCCTCTAGTAAACATCAGTATAGTTGTCCTCTAGTTGTCAACAGTACAGTAGGGTAGAGTTGTCCTCGAGTTAAGATCAGTAGGGTAGAGTTGTCCTCTAGTTAACATCAGTACATTAGAGTAGAGTTGTCCTCTAGTTAACATCAGTACAGTAGGGTAGAGTTGTCCTCGAGTTAAGATCAGTAGGGTAGAGTTGTCCTCTAGTTAACATCAGTACAGTAGAGTAGAGTTGTCCTCTAGTTAACATCAGTACAGTAGGGTAGAGTTGTCCTCTAGTTAACAGCAGTACAGTAGAGTAGAGTTGTCCTCTAGTTAGCATCAGTACAGTAGGGTCGAGTTGTCCTCTAGTTAACATCAGTACAGTAGGGTCGAGTTGTCCTCTAGTTAACATCAGTACAGTAGGGTAGAGTTGTCCTCTAGTTGTCAACAGTACAGTAGGGTAGAGTTGTCCTCTAGTTAACATCAGTACAGTAGGGTAGAGTTGTCCTCTAGTTGTCAACAGTACAGTAGGGTAGAGTTGTCCTCTAGTTAACATCAGTACAGTAGGGTAGAGTTGTCCTCCAGTACAGTAGAGTAGAGTTGTCCTCCAGTACAGTAGAGTAGAGTTGTCCTCCAGTACAGTAGAGTAGAGTTGTCCTCTAGTTAACATCAGTACAGTAGGGTAGAGTTGTCCTCTAGTTAACATAAGTACAGTAGGGTAGAGTTGTCCTCTAGTTAACATCAGTACAGTAGGGTAGAGTTGTCCTCTAGTTAACATCAGTACAGTAGGGTAGAGTTGTCCTCTAGTTAACATCAGTACAGTAGGGTAGAGTTGTCCTCTAGTTAACATCAGTATAGTTGTCCTCTAGTTGTCAACAGTACAGTAGGGTAGAGTTGTCCTCGAGTTAAGATCAGTAGGGTAGAGTTGTCCTCTAGTTAACATCAGTACATTAGAGTAGAGTTGTCCTCTAGTTAACATCAGTACAGTAGGGTAGAGTTGTCCTCTAATTAACATCAGTATAGTTGTCCTCTAGTTAACATCAGTACAGTATTGTAGAGTTGTCCTCTAGTTAACATCAGTACAGTAGGGTAGAGTTGTCCTCTAGTTAACAGCAGTACAGTAGGGTAGAGTTGTCCTCTAGTTAACATCAGTATAGTTGTCCTCTAGTTGTCAACAGTACAGTAGGGTAGAGTTGTCCTCGAGTTAAGATCAGTAGGGTAGAGTTGTCCTCTAGTTAACATCAGTACATTAGAGTAGAGTTGTCCTCTAGTTAACATCAGTACAGTAGGGTAGAGTTGTCCTCGAGTTAAGATCAGTAGGGTAGAGTTGTCCTCTAGTTAACATCAGTACAGTAGAGTAGAGTTGTCCTCTAGTTAACATCAGTACAGTAGGGTAGAGTTGTCCTCTAGTTAACAGCAGTACAGTAGAGTAGAGTTGTCCTCTAGTTAGCATCAGTACAGTAGGGTCGAGTTGTCCTCTAGTTAACATCAGTACAGTAGGGTCGAGTTGTCCTCTAGTTAACATCAGTACAGTAGGGTAGAGTTGTCCTCTAGTTGTCAACAGTACAGTAGGGTAGAGTTGTCCTCTAGTTAACATCAGTACAGTAGGGTAGAGTTGTCCTCTAGTTGTCAACAGTACAGTAGGGTAGAGTTGTCCTCTAGTTAACATCAGTACAGTAGGGTAGAGTTGTCCTCCAGTACAGTAGAGTAGAGTTGTCCTCCAGTACAGTAGAGTAGAGTTGTCCTCCAGTACAGTAGAGTAGAGTTGTCCTCTAGTTAACATCAGTACAGTAGGGTAGAGTTGTCCTCTAGTTAACATAAGTACAGTAGGGTAGAGTTGTCCTCTAGTTAACATCAGTACAGTAGGGTAGAGTTGTCCTCTAGTTAACATCAGTACAGTAGGGTAGAGTTGTCCTCTAGTTAACATCAGTATAGTTGTCCTCTAGTTGTCAACAGTACAGTAGGGTAGAGTTGTCCTCGAGTTAAGATCAGTAGGGTAGAGTTGTCCTCTAGTTAACATCAGTACATTAGAGTAGAGTTGTCCTCTAGTTAACATCAGTACAGTAGGGTAGAGTTGTCCTCGAGTTAAGATCAGTAGGGTAGAGTTGTCCTCTAGTTAACATCAGTACAGTAGGGTAGAGTTGTCCTCTAGTTAACATCAGTATAGTTGTCCTCTAGTTAACATCAGTACAGTATTGTAGAGTTGTCCTCTAGTTAACATCAGTACAGTAGGGTAGAGTTGTCCTCTAGTTAACAGCAGTACAGTAGGGTAGAGTTGTCCTCTAGTTAACATCAGTATAGTTGTCCTCTAGTTGTCAACAGTACAGTAGGGTAGAGTTGTCCTCGAGTTAAGATCAGTAGGGTAGAGTTGTCCTCTAGTTAACATCAGTACAGTAGGGTAGAGTTGTCCTCTAGTTAATAGCAGTACAGTAGGGTAGAGTTGTCCTCGAGTTAAGATCAGTAGGGTAGAGTTGTCCTCTAGTTAACATCAGTACAGTAGGGTAGAGTTGTCCTCGAGTTAAGATCAGTAGGGTAGAGTTGTCCTCTAGTTAACATCAGTACAGTAGGGTAGAGTTGTCCTCTAGTTAACATCAGTACAGTAGGGTAGAGTTGTCCTCTAGTTAACATCAGTACAGTAGGGTAGAGTTGTCCTCTAGTTAACATCAGTACAGTAGGGTAGAGTTGTCCTCTAGTTAACAGCAGTACAGTAGGGTAGAGTTGTCCTCTAGTTAACATCAGTATAGTTGTCCTCTAGTTGTCAACAGTACAGTAGGGTAGAGTTGTCCTCGAGTTAAGATCAGTAGGGTAGAGTTGTCCTCTAGTTAACATCAGTACATTAGAGTAGAGTTGTCCTCTAGTTAACATCAGTACAGTAGGGTAGAGTTGTCCTCGAGTTAAGATCAGTAGGGTAGAGTTGTCCTCTAGTTAACATCAGTACAGTAGGGTAGAGTTGTCCTCTAGTTAACATCAGTACAGTATTGTAGAGTTGTCCTCTAGTTAACATCAGTACAGTAGGGTAGAGTTGTCCTCTAGTTAACATCAGTACATTAGAGTAGAGTTGTCCTCTAGTTAACATCAGTACAGTAGGGTAGAGTTGTCCTCGAGTTAAGATCAGTAGGGTAGAGTTGTCCTCTAGTTAACATCAGTACAGTAGGGTAGAGTTGTCCTCTAGTTAACATCAGTATAGTTGTCCTCTAGTTAACATCAGTACAGTATTGTAGAGTTGTCCTCTAGTTAACATCAGTACAGTAGGGTAGAGTTGTCCTCTAGTTAACAGCAGTACAGTAGGGTAGAGTTGTCCTCTAGTTAACATCAGTATAGTTGTCCTCTAGTTGTCAACAGTACAGTAGGGTAGAGTTGTCCTCGAGTTAAGATCAGTAGGGTAGAGTTGTCCTCTAGTTAACATCAGTACATTAGAGTAGAGTTGTCCTCTAGTTAACATCAGTACAGTAGGGTAGAGTTGTCCTCGAGTTAAGATCAGTAGGGTAGAGTTGTCCTCTAGTTAACATCAGTACAGTAGAGTAGAGTTGTCCTCTAGTTAACATCAGTACAGTAGGGTAGAGTTGTCCTCTAGTTAACAGCAGTACAGTAGAGTAGAGTTGTCCTCTAGTTAACATCAGTACAGTAGGGTCGAGTTGTCCTCTAGTTAACATCAGTACAGTAGGGTCGAGTTGTCCTCTAGTTAACAACAGTACAGTAGGGTAGAGTTGTCCTCTAGTTGTCAACAGTACAGTAGGGTAGAGTTGTCCTCTAGTTAACATCAGTACAGTAGGGTAGAGTTGTCCTCTAGTTGTCAACAGTACAGTAGGGTAGAGTTGTCCTCTAGTTAACATCAGTACAGTAGGGTAGAGTTGTCCTCCAGTACAGTAGAGTAGAGTTGTCCTCCAGTACAGTAGAGTAGAGTTGTCCTCCAGTACAGTAGAGTAGAGTTGTCCTCTAGTTAACATCAGTACAGTAGGGTAGAGTTGTCCTCTAGTTAACATCAGTACAGTAGGGTAGAGTTGTCCTCTAGTTAACATCAGTACAGTAGGGTAGAGTTGTCCTCTAGTTAACATCAGTACAGTAGGGTAGAGTTGTCCTCTAGTTAACATCAGTACAGTAGGGTAGAGTTGTCCTCTAGTTAACATCAGTACAGTAGGGTAGAGTTGTCCTCTAGTTAACATCAGTACAGTAGGGTAGAGTTGTCCTCTAGTTAACATCAGTATAGTTGTCCTCTAGTTGTCAACAGTACAGTAGGGTAGAGTTGTCCTCGAGTTAAGATCAGTAGGGTAGAGTTGTCCTCTAGTTAACATCAGTACAGTAGGGTAGAGTTGTCCTCTAGTTAACATCAGTACAGTAGGGTAGAGTTGTCCTCTAGTTAATAGCAGTACAGTAGGGTAGAGTTGTCCTCTAGTTAACATCTAGTTAACCCATCTCAGTGAACAGGACAGGACCCATTTCAGTGACCAGGACAGGACCCATCTCAGTGAACAGGACAGGACTCATCTCAGTGAACAGGACAGGACCCATTTCAGTGAACATGACAGGACCCATCTCAGTGAACAGGACAGGACCCATCTCAGTGAACAGGACAGTGAACGTGTGACCACAATAACACAATAGTTGTTTGTCCAGACCTTTGAGTCTGGAAGAAAGGTGTAGATTTTAGAATGGTTTAACGGTTTAGGATTTTTTTCCTGTATAGATCTGTTCAGTGTCTGGTCTCTTAGTTTGGTCAGAAAACTCACCGACTTTGTTAATGTTGTTGCTGCAGAGTTTAAAACATATTTATATATTTCTGTCATGTCACATTCTCATGACCCTGATTTGAAAAACGGTGTGAAGCTTTGCTAACGTTGTTGGTCTCTATCTCCATCCCATGATCATGATTTTAATTGTGACGGTGTGATTCCTCTCTCTGATAGGATCCATTTGTCCCTTCGAACCAGTCTTTTGATGCCTCTGTCAGCTGCCCAGCCAGATCAGCTAACACCTCAGCCCAGCTGCCTGTGGTCAACAACGTCATCTATGAGAGATCTAATGGTGAGTTAGCACATACCTGTGCTACTTAGTGTGCTAGCACATAGCATGTACATGTTAGGATGTCTAATGTATATCTGACTCTGTGCTGGTTAGCATGCTAGCACATAGCATGTACATGTTAGCATGTCTAATGTATATCTGACTCTGTGCTACTGTCAGCATTATATCCCTCTTCTTCGTCTTTCACGGTTACATTAGTTATATATAGCTACAATACCTAGCTTACCTAGCTTACCTACCTAACCTTACCTAGCTACACTACCTAGCTTCCTTACCTAGCTACCTTTACCTAGCTACCTTACCTAGCTACCTTTACCTAGCTACCTTACCTAACTACATTACCTAGCTACAACACCTAGCTAGCTACCTTACCTAGCTTCAATTCCTAGCTACATTGACCTGGCTACAGTAACTACTTTACCTAGCAGTAGTTCAC
>NC_092149.1:87867040-87909540 GCF_045791955.1 Oncorhynchus clarkii lewisi
GTACATATCTACTGTACATATCTACTCTGTACATATCTACTCTGTACATATCTACTGTACATATCTACTCTGTACATATCTACTGCACATATCTACTCTGTACATATCTACTCTGTACATATCTACTCTATACATATCTACTGTACATATCTACTGTACATATCTACTGTAGATAACTACTCTGTACATAACTACTCTGTACATATCTACTATACATATCTACTCTGTACATATCTACTGTACATATCTACTCTGTACATATCTACTATACATATCTACTATACATATCTACTCTATACAGATCTACTCTGTACATATCTACTATAAATATCTACTCTGTACATATCTACTCTGTACATATCTACTCTGTACATATCTACTATATATATACCTACTCTGTACATATCTACTCTATACATATCTACTCTATACATATCTACTCTACATATCTACTCTACATATCTACTCTGTACATATCTACTCTGTACATATCTAGTCTGTACATATCTACTCTATACATATCTACTCTATACATATCTACTCTGTACATATCTACTCTGTACATATCTACTGTGCATATCTACTCTGTACATATCTACTATACATATCTACTATGTACATATCTACTGTACATATCTACTCTGTACATATCTACTCTGTACATATCTACTGTACATATCTACTCTGTACATATCTACTGTACATATCTACTCTGTACATATCTACTGTACATGTCTACTCTGTACATATCTACTGTACATATCTACTCTGTACATATCTACTGTACATATCTACTATGTACATATCTACTGCACATATCTACTCTGTACATATCTACTCTGTACATATCTACTCTATACATATCTACTATGTACATATCTACTATACATATCTACTCTGCACATATCTACTGTACATATCTACTCTGTACATATCTACTGTACATATCTACTGTACATATCTACTATACATATCTACTGTAGATAACTACTCTGTACATAACTACTCTGTACATATCTACTGTAGATAACTACTCTGTACATAACTACTCTGTACATGTCTACTGTACACATCTACTATACATATCTACTATGTACATATCTACTATACATATCTACTCTGTACATATCTACTGTACATATCTACTCTGTACATATCTACTATACATATCTACTCTGTACATATCTACTCTATACATATCTACTCTGTACATATCTACTCTATACATATCTACTCTGTACATATCTACTCTATACATATCTACTCTGTACATATCTACTCTATACAGATCTACTCTGTACATATCTACTCTGTACATATCTACTCTGTACATATCTACTCTGTACATATCTACTCTATACATATCTACTATATATATACCTACTCTGTACATATCTACTCTATACATATCTACTCTATACATATCTACTCTGTACATATCTACTCTATACATATCTACTCTATACATATCTACTCTGTACATATCTACTCTATACATATCTACTCTATACATACCTATTCTGTACATATCTACTCTATACATATCTACTCTATACATATCTACTCTGCATATCTACTATACATATCTACTCTGTACATATCTACTCTGTACATATCTACTCTATACATATCTACTCTGTACATATCTACTCTATACATATCTACTCTGTACATATCTACTCTGTACATATCTACTCTATACATATCTACTCTGTACATATCTACTCTGTACATATCTACTCTATACATATCTACTCTGTACATATCTACTATACATATCTACTCTGTACATATCTACTGTAGATAACTACTCTGTACATAACTACTCTGTACATATCTACTGTACACATCTACTGTGCATATCAACTCTGTACATAACTACTGTACATAACTACTGTACATATCTACTCTGTACATATCTTCTGTACATAACTACTGTACATATCTACTGTGTACATATCTACTCTGTACATATCTACTATACATATCTACTGTACATATCTACTGTACATAACTACTCTGTACATATCTACTATACATATCTGCTCTGTACATATCTACTGTACATAACTACTGTACATATCTACTGTAGATAACTACTCTGTACATATCTACTGTAGATAACTACTGTACATATCTACTGTACATAACTACTGTACATATCTACTGTGTACATATCTACTCTGTACATATCTACTGTACATATCTACTGTGTACATAACTACTCTGTACATATCTACTGTACATAACTACTCTGTACATATCTACTGTAGATAACTACTCTGTACATAACTACTCTGTACATATCTACTGTACACATCTACTATACATATCTACTATGTACATATCTACTATACATATCTACTCTGTACATATCTACTGTACATATCTACTCTGTACATATCTACTATACATATCTACTCTGTACATATCTACTCTATACATATCTACTCTGTACATATCTACTCTATACATATCTACTCTGTACATATCTACTCTATACAGATCTACTCTGTACATATCTACTCTGTACATATCTACTCTGTACATATCTACTCTGTACATATCTACTATATATATACCTACTCTGTACATATCTACTCTATACATATCTACTCTATACATATCTACTCTACATATCTACTCTACATATCTACTCTGTACATATCTACTCTGTACATATCTACTCTATACATATCTACTCTATACATATCTAGTCTGTACATATCTACTCTATACATATCTACTCTGTACATATCTACTCTGTACATATCTACTGTGCATATCTACTCTTTACATATCTACTCTGTACATATCTACTATACATATCTACTCTACATATCTACTCTACATATCTACTCTGTACATATCTACTCTGTACATATCTAGTCTGTACATATCTACTCTATACATATCTACTCTATACATATCTACTCTGTACATATCTACTCTGTACATATCTACTGTGCATATCTACTCTGTACATATCTACTATACATATCTACTATGTACATATCTACTGTACATATCTACTCTGTACATATCTACTCTGTACATATCTACTGTACATATCTACTCTGTACATATCTACTGTACATATCTACTCTGTACATATCTACTGTACATGTCTACTCTGTACATATCTACTGTACATATCTACTCTGTACATATCTACTGTACATATCTACTCTGTACATATCTACTGTACATGTCTACTCTGTACATATCTACTGTACATATCTACTCTGTACATATCTACTGCACATATCTACTCTGTACATATCTACTCTGTACATATCTACTCTATACATATCTACTATGTACATATCTACTATACATATCTACTCTGCACATATCTACTGTACATATCTACTCTGTACATATCTACTGTACATATCTACTGTACATATCTACTATACATATCTACTGTAGATAACTACTCTGTACATAACTACTCTGTACATATCTACTGTAGATAACTACTCTGTACATAACTACTCTGTACATGTCTACTGTACACATCTACTATACATATCTACTATGTACATATCTACTATACATATCTACTCTGTACATATCTACTGTACATATCTACTCTGTACATATCTACTATACATATCTACTCTGTACATATCTACTCTATACATATCTACTCTGTACATATCTACTCTATACATATCTACTCTGTACATATCTACTCTATACATATCTACTCTGTACATATCTACTCTATACATATCTACTCTGTACATATCTACTCTGTACATATCTACTCTGTACATATCTACTCTGTACATATCTACTCTATACATATCTACTATATATATACCTACTCTGTACATATCTACTCTATACATATCTACTCTATACATATCTACTCTGTACATATCTACTCTATACATATCTACTCTATACATATCTACTCTGTACATATCTACTCTATACATATCTACTCTATACATACCTATTCTGTACATATCTACTCTATACATATCTACTCTATACATATCTACTCTGCATATCTACTATACATATCTACTCTGTACATATCTACTCTGTACATATCTACTCTATACATATCTACTCTATACATATCTACTCTGTACATATCTACTCTATACATATCTACTCTATACATATCTACTCTATACATATCTACTCTGTACATATCTACTCTGTACATATCTACTCTATACATATCTACTCTATACATATCTACTCTGTAAATATCTACTATACATATCTACTCTGTACATATCTACTCTATACATATCTACTCTGTACATATCTACTGTACATATCTACTCTGTACATATCTACTCTATACATATCTACTCTGTACATATCTACTCTATACATATCTACTCTATACATATCTACTCTGTACATATCTACTCTATACATATCTACTCTGTACATATCTACTCTGTACATATCTACTCTGTACATATCTACTCTATACATATCTACTCTGTACATATCTACTATACATATCTACTCTGTACATATCTACTGTAGATAACTACTCTGTACATAACTACTCTGTACATATCTACTGTACACATCTACTGTGCATATCAACTCTGTACATAACTACTGTACATAACTACTGTACATAACTACTGTACATATCTACTCTGTACATATCTTCTGTACATAACTACTGTACATATCTACTGTGTACATATCTACTCTGTACATATCTACTATACATATCTACTGTACATATCTACTGTACATAACTACTCTGTACATATCTACTATACATATCTGCTCTGTACATATCTACTGTACATAACTACTGTACATATCTACTGTAGATAACTACTCTGTACATATCTACTGTAGATAACTACTGTACATATCTACTGTACATAACTACTGTACATATCTACTGTGTACATATCTACTCTGTACATATCTACTGTACATATCTACTGTGTACATAACTACTCTGTACATATCTACTGTACATAACTACTCTGTACATATCTACTGTAGATAACTACTCTGTACATAACTACTCTGTACATATCTACTGTACACATCTACTATACATATCTACTATGTACATATCTACTATACATATCTACTCTGTACATATCTACTGTACATATCTACTCTGTACATATCTACTATACATATCTACTCTGTACATATCTACTCTATACATATCTACTCTGTACATATCTACTCTATACATATCTACTCTGTACATATCTACTCTATACAGATCTACTCTGTACATATCTACTCTGTACATATCTACTCTGTACATATCTACTCTGTACATATCTACTATATATATACCTACTCTGTACATATCTACTCTATACATATCTACTCTATACATATCTACTCTACATATCTACTCTACATATCTACTCTACATATCTACTCTGTACATATCTACTCTGTACATATCTACTCTATACATATCTACTCTATACATATCTAGTCTGTACATATCTACTCTATACATATCTACTCTGTACATATCTACTCTGTACATATCTACTCTGTACATATCTACTGTGCATATCTACTCTGTACATATCTACTCTGTACATATCTACTATACATATCTACTATGTACATATCTACTGTACATATCTACTCTGTACATATCTACTCTGTACATATCTACTGTACATATCTACTCTGTACATATCTACTGTACATATCTACTCTGTACATATCTACTGTACATGTCTACTCTGTACATATCTACTGTACATATCTACTCTGTACATATCTACTGTACATATCTACTATGTACATATCTACTGCACATATCTACTCTGTACATATCTACTCTGTACATATCTACTCTATACATATCTACTATGTACATATCTACTATACATATCTACTCTGCACATATCTGCTGTACATATCTACTCTGTACATATCTACTGTACATATCTACTGTACATATCTACTATACATATCTACTGTAGATAACTACTCTGTACATAACTACTCTGTACATATCTACTGTAGATAACTACTCTGTACATAACTACTCTGTACATATCTACTGTACACATCTACTATACATATCTACTATGTACATATCTACTATACATATCTACTCTGTACATATCTACTGTACATATCTACTCTGTACATATCTACTATACATATCTACTCTGTACATATCTACTCTATACATATCTACTCTGTACATATCTACTCTATACATATCTACTCTGTAAATATCTACTCTATACATATCTACTCTGTACATATCTACTCTGTACATATCTACTCTGTACATATCTACTCTGTACATATCTACTCTGTACATATCTACTCTGTACATATCTACTCTATACATATCTACTATATATATACCTACTCTGTACATATCTACTCTATACATATCTACTCTATACATATCTACTCTGTACATATCTACTCTATACATATCTACTCTATACATATCTACTCTGTACATATCTACTCTATACATATCTACTCTATACATACCTACTCTGTACATATCTACTCTATACATATCTACTCTGTACATATCTACTCTGCATATCTACTATACATATCTACTCTGTACATATCTACTCTGTACATATCTACTCTATACATATCTACTCTATACATATCTACTCTGTACATATCTACTCTATACATATCTACTCTATACATATCTACTCTATACATATCTACTCTGTACATATCTACTCTGTACATATCTACTCTTTACATATCTACTCTGTAAATATCTACTATACATATCTACTCTGTACATATCTACTCTATACATATCTACTCTATACATATCTACTCTGTACATATCTACTCTATACATATCTACTCTGTACATATCTACTCTGTACATATCTACTCTGTACATATCTACTCTGTACATATCTACTCTATACATATCTACTCTGTACATATCTACTATACATATCTACTCTGTACATAACTACTCTGTACATATCTACTGTACACATCTACTATACATATCTACTATGTACATATCTACTATACATATCTACTCTGTACATATCTACTGTACATATCTACTCTGTACATATCTACTATACATATCTACTCTGTACATATCTACTCTATACATATCTACTCTATACATATCTACTCTATACATATCTACTCTATACATATCTACTCTGTACATATCTACTCTATACATATCTACTCTATACATATCTACTCTGTACATATCTACTCTGTACATATCTACTCTGTACATATCTACTGTACATATCTACTCTGTACATATCTACTATACATATCTACTCTGTACATAACTACTCTATACATATCTACTGTACACATCTACTATACATATCTACTATGTACATATCTACTATACATATCTACTCTGTACATATCTACTATACATATCTACTCTATACATATCTACTCTATACATATCTACTCTGTACATATCTACTCTATACATATCTACTCTATACATATCTACTCTGTACATATCTAGTCTATACATATCTACTCTGTACATATCTACTCTGTACATATCTACTCTGTACATATCTACTCTGTACATATCTACTCTATACATATCTACTCTGTACATATCTACTATACATATCTACTCTGTACATAACTACTCTGTACATATCTACTGTACACATCTACTATACATATCTACTATGTACATATCTACTATACATATCTACTCTGTACATATCTACTGTACATATCTACTCTGTACATATCTACTATACATATCTACTCTGTACATATCTACTCTATACATATCTACTCTATACATATCTACTCTATACATATCTACTCTATACATATCTACTCTGTACATATCTACTCTATACATATCTACTCTATACATATCTACTCTGTACATATCTACTCTGTACATATCTACTCTGTACATATCTACTGTACATATCTACTCTGTACATATCTACTATACATATCTACTCTGTACATAACTACTCTATACATATCTACTGTACACATCTACTATACATATCTACTATGTACATATCTACTATACATATCTACTCTGTACATATCTACTATACATATCTACTCTATACATATCTACTCTATACATATCTACTCTGTACATATCTACTCTATACATATCTACTCTATACATATCTACTCTGTACATATCTAGTCTATACATAGCTACTCTATACAGATCTACTCTATACATATCTACTCTGTACATATCTACTCTATACAGATCTACTCTATACATATCTACTCTGTACATATCTACTCTATACATATCTACTCTATACATATCTACTCTGTACATTACTTAATATACACAGATGATATGGCGTGCATATTAAAACACACATTTGCACACAGTCTCACCAAAGATTGCAAAGTGTGAAGATGCCTAGAATTCTCCGATATAAACCCCCGATCACGCCTTGTAGGTGATGTTATGGCGACGTTGGCTAGCTGATCTCAGTCGTCTCGTGTCGAACTGCTAATGTGCCACCAAATCAAATTATTATTTTTTTTTGGGGGGGGGGGCAAAAATGAAAAGGTGTCATTGTGCCGAGGTTGATAGTTAATTAACTATTTAAAACATTGGTTTTGAATCTTTTAAACAACTTTAGGTTGTGTCTTTAGATTTAGAGAAAATAAACAACTAAGGAATAATTTTTATTTTTCACTTTTCTCTCGTTGACTTCTGAAACCCCAAACTCTGGCCTGGTCGGTTTGGTCTGCTGCCCAAGCATTCCTGGAAGTCTTGTGATGTTGAGCCTCTGGGTTTAGAAACTCTGTGGTCTCACTATCATATTCACACACACACACACACACCCACACACACACACCTACACACACAGACGCACGCACGCACGCATGCACACACACACACACACACACACACACACACACACACACACACACACACACACACACACACACACACACACACACACACACACAGGTTTTTAAAGTGTGGTTCAGAGTAAATGCGTTGTGACTCTGCGTTGTGACTCTGCGTTGTGACTCTGCGTTGTGACTCTGCGTTGTGAATGATGTAAACGTCTGATTGTAAGTCACTCAGGATTAGAGTGTCCTGCTAAAATGACGACAAAAATACATGTAAATTAAATATAGAGATGTTGAAATGCATTGCTATAGTAAAGCTGATAACCAAACCAATATCTCTTTCCACAGAACCACCTGAACTCTTCAGTTCTGCCATTGACCCTAGTACACGACAGTCTCTCAGCCCAGATTAAAACCTTGCAGAATGCTATTCCGTTTTCACCAGAAATACACCCGTCAGTCCTGAAATAACAACCGATTTTAATGGAGACTTTCCATATAATGTTTCCGACGGTTGCTCTGTGGTCTCTCTCTCCTCCTCTCCAGTCTTTAATGGAAGTTCCGCCCACGTTGGTGAAGAGGATGATGATGAGGAGCTGACTCTTATATCTCCCCGTCAGGAAGCCCTGAGTCTAGCCCCAGGGGATAGCTCCACCAGGCCCATCCCTGGACCAGCCCCAGGGGATAGCTCCACTAGGCCCATCCCTGGACCAGCCCCAGGGGATAGCTCCACCAGGCCCATCCCTGGACCAGCCCCAGGGGATAGCTCCACCAGGCCCATCCCTGGACCAGCCCCAGGGGATAGCTCCACCAGGCCCATCCCTGGACCAGCCCCAGGGGATAGCTCCACTAGGCCCATCCCTGGACCAGCCCCAGGGGATAGCTCCACCAGGCCCATCCCTGGACCAGCCCCAGGGGATAGCTCCACCAGGCCCATCCCTGGACCAGCCCCAGGGGATAGCTCCACTAGGCCCATCCCTGGACCAGCCCCAGGGGATAGCTCCACCAGGCCCATCCCTGGACCACAGCTGGCCCAGTTTCAGTACCACCACACCAAGACCTCCAAGACCTCCAAGAGCATGGACCTGGGTAAGACATATACTTAATACTCTGGTTCACACTTCTCCCATCTTGTAAAGTCCTCGAACTCAACTGTGCATCTGGAGCCAGTTCCACTGCTTTTTATTCTCCATATCCCCCTGCTATATCCCCCTGGTATACAGTATATATTTCTCCATATCTACCCTGGTATATCCCCCTAGTGTACAGTATATCTTTCTCCATATCCCCCTGGTATATACTGCTGGTATACAGTATATCTTTCTCCATATCCCCCTGGTATATACCCCTAGTATACAGTATATCTTTCTCCATATCCCCCTGGTATACAGTATATCTTTCTCCATATCCCCCTGGTATATACCCCTGGTATACAGTATATCTTTCTCCATATCCCCCTGGTATATACCCCTGGTATACAGTATATCTTTCTCCATATCCCCCTGGTATATACCCCTAGTATACAGTATATCTTTCTCCGTATACCCCTGGTATACAGTATATCTTTCTCCATATCCCCCTGGTATATACCCCTGGTATACAGTATATCTTTCTCCGTATACCCCTGGTATACAGTATATCTTTCTCCATATCCCCCTGGTATATACCCCTGGTATACAGTATATCTTTCTCCATATCCCCCTGGTATATACCCCTAGTATACAGTATATCTTTCTCCATATCCCCCTGGTATATACCCCTAGTATACAGTATATCTTTCTCCGTATACCCCTGGTATACAGTATATCTTTCTCCATATCCCCCTGGTATATACCCCTGGTATACAGTATATCTTTCTCCATATCCCCCTAGTATACAGTATATCTTTCTCCATATCCCCCTGGTATATACCCCTGGTATACAGTATATCTTTCTCCATATCCCCCTAGTATACAGTATATCTTTCTCCATATCCCCCTGGTATATACCCCTAGTATACAGTATATCTTTCTCCATATCCCCCTGGTATACAGTATATCTTTCTCCATATCCCCCTGGTATACAGTATATCTTTCTCCATATCCCCCTGGTATACAGTATATCTTTCTCCATATCCCCCTGGTATATACACCTAGTATACAGTATATCTTTCTCCATATCCCCCTGGTATATACTGCTGGTATACATTATATCTTTCTCCATATCCCCCTGGTATATACTGCTGGTATACATTATATCTTTCTCCATATCCCCCTGGTATATACCCCTGGTATACAGTATATCTTTCTCCATATCCCCCTGGTATACAGTATATCTTTCTCCATATCCCCCTAGTATACAGTTTATCTTTCTCCATATCCCCCTAGTATACAGTATATCTTTCTCCATATCCCCCTGGTATATACTGCTGGTATACAGTATATCTTTCTCCGTATCCCCCTGGTATATACCCCTGGTATACAGTATATCTTTCTCCATATCCCCCTAGTATACAGTATATCTTTCTCCATATCCCCCTGGTATATACCCCTGGTATACAATATATCTTTCTCCATATCCCCCTAGTATACAGTATATCTTTCTCCGTATTCCCCTGGGATACAGTATATCTTTCTCCGTATCCCCCTGGTATACAGCATATCTTTCTCCGTATCCCCCTGGTATATACCCTATTACTAGCCTGTTCAATCTCTCTTTCGTGTCGTCTGAGATTCCCAAAGATTGGAAAGCAGCTGCGGTCATCCCCCTCTTCAAAGGGGGGGACACTCTTGACCCAAACTGCTACAGACCTATATCTATCCTACCCTGCCTTTCTAAGGTCTTCGAAAGCCAAGTCAACTAACAGATTACCGACCATTTCGAATCCCACCGTACCTTCTCCGCTATGCAATCTGGTTTCAGAGCTGGTCATGGGTGCACCTCAGCCACGCTCAAGGTCCTAAACGATATCTTAACCGCCATCGATAAGAAACATTACTGTGCAGCTGTATTCATTGATCTGGCCAAGGCTTTCGACTCTGTCAATCACCACATCCTCATCGGCAGACTCGACAGCCTTGTTTTCTCAAATGATTGCCTCGCCTGGTTCACCAACTACTTCTCTGATAGAGTTCAGTGTGTCAAATCGGAGGGTCTGCTGTCCGGACCTCTGGCAGTCTCTATGGGGGTGCCACAGGGTTCAATTCTTGGACCGACTCTCTTCTCTGTATACATCAATGAGGTCGCTCTTGCTGCTGGTGAGTCTCTGATCCACCTCTACGCAGAGGACACCATTCTGTATACTTCTGGCCCTTCTTTGGACACTGTGTTAACAACCCTCCAGGCAAGCTTCAATGCCATACAACTCTCCTTCCGTGGCCTCCAATTGCTCTTAAATACAAGTAAAACTAAATGCATGCTCTTCAACCGATCGCTACCTGCACCTACCCGTCTGTCCAACATCACTACTCTGGACGGCTCTGACTTAGAATACGTGGACAACTACAAATACTTAGGTGTCTTTTTAGACTGTAAACTCTCCTTCCAGACCCATATCAAACATCTCCAATCCAAAGTTAAATCTAGAATTGGCTTCCTATTTCGCAACAAAGCATCCTTCACTCATGCTGCCAAACATACCCTCGTAAAACTGACCATCCTACAGATCCTTGACTTCGGCGATGTCATTTACAAAATAGCCTCCAATACCCTACTCAACAAATTGGATGCAGTCTATCACAGTGCAATCCGTTTTGTCACCAAAGCCCCATATACTGCCCACCATTGCGACCTGTACGCTCTCGTTGGCTGGCCCTCGCTTCATACTCGTCGCCAAACCCACTGGCTCCATGTCATCTACAAGACCCTGCTAGGTAAAGTCCCCCCTTATCTCAGCTCGCTGGTCACCATAGCATCTCCCACCTGTAGCACACGCTCCAGCAGGTATATCTCTCTAGTCACCCCCAAAACCAATTCTTTCTTTGGCCGCCTCTCCTTCCAGTTCTCTGCTGCCAATGACTGGAACGAACTACAAAAATCTCTGAAACTGGAAACACTTATCCCCCTCACTAGCTTTAAGCACCAACTGTCAGAGCAGCTCACAGATTACTGCACCTGTACATAGCCCACCTATAATTTAGCCCTATCAACTACCTCTTTCCCTACTGTATTTTATTTATTTATTTATTTTGCTCCTTTGCACCCCATTATTTTTATTTCTACTTTGCACATTCTTCCACTGCAAATCTACCATTCCAGTGTTTTACTTGCTATATTGTATCTACTTTGCCACCATGGCCTTTTTTTGCCTTTACCTCCCTTATCTCACCTCATTTGCTCACATCGTATATAGACTTGTTTATACTTTATTATTGACTGTATGTTTGTTTTACTCCATGTGTAACTCTGTGTCGTTGTATCTGTCGAACTGCTTTGCTTTATCTTGGCCAGGTCGCAATTGTAAATGAGAACTTGTTCTCAACTTGCCTACCTGGTTAAATAAAGGTGTTCTCAACTAGCCTACCTGGTTAAATAAAGGTGAAATAAAATAAATAAATAAATACCCCTGGTATACAATATATCTTTCTCCGTATCCCCCTGGTATATACCCCTGGTATACAGTATATCTTTCTCCATATCCCCCTGGTATACAGTATATCTTTCTCCGTATCCCCCTGGTATATACCCCTGGTATACAGTATATCTTTCTCCATATCCCCCTGGTATTCAGTATATCTTTCTCCCAATCCCCCTGGTATTCAGTATATCTTTCTCTGTATTCCCCTGGTATACAGTATATCTTTCTCCGTATCCCCCTGGTATTCAGTATATCTTTCTCCCAATCCCCCTGGTATTCAGTATATCTTTCTCCGTATCCCCCTGGTATACAATATATCTTTCTCCATATCCCCCTGGTATACAATATATCTTTCTCCATATCCCCCTGGTATATACCCCTGGTATACAGTATATCTTTCTCCATATCCCCCTGGTATATACCCCTGGTATACAGTATATCTTTCTCCGTATACCCCTGGTATACAGTATATCTTTCTCCGTATCCCCCTGGTATATACCCCTGGTATACAGTATATCTTTCTCCGTATCCCCCTGGTATATACCCCTGGTATTCAGTATATCTTTCTCCGTATCCCCCTGGTATATACCCCTGGTATACAGTATATCTTTCTCCGTATCCCCCTGGTATATACCCCTGGTATACAGTACATCTTTCTCCATATCCCCCTGGTATATACCCCTGGTATACAGTATATCTTTCTCCATATCCCCCTGGTATATACCCCTGGTATACAGTATATCTTTCTCCATATCCCCCTGGTATACAATATATCTTTCTCCGTATCCCCCTGGTATATACCCCTGGTATACAGTATATCTTTCTCCATATCCCCCTGGTATATACCCCTGGTATACAGTATATCTTTCTCCATATCCCCCTGGTATATACCCCTGGTATACAGTATATCTTTCTCCATATCCCCCTGGTATACAATATATCTTTCTCCGTATCCCCCTGGTATATACCCCTGGTATACAGTATATCTTTCTCCATATCCCCCTGGTATTCAGTATATCTTTCTCCCAATCCCCCTGGTATTCAGTATATCTTTCTCTGTATTCCCCTGGTATACAGTATATCTTTCTCCGTATCCCCCTGGTATTCAGTATATCTTTCTCCCAATCCCCCTGGTATTCAGTATATCTTTCTCCGTATCCCCCTGGTATACAATATATCTTTCTCCATATCCCCCTGGTATATACCCCTGGTATACAGTATATCTTTCTCCATATCCCCCTGGTATACAATATATCTTTCTCCATATCCCCCTGGTATATACCCCTGGTATACAGTATATCTTTCTCCATATCCCCCTGGTATATACCCCTGGTATACAGTATATCTTTCTCCGTATACCCCTGGTATACAGTATATCTTTCTCCGTATCCCCCTGGTATATACCCCTGGTATACAGTATATCTTTCTCCGTATCCCCCTGGTATATACCCCTGGTATTCAGTATATCTTTCTCCGTATCCCCCTGGTATATACCCCTGGTATTCAGTATATCTTTCTCCGTATCCCCCTGGTATATACCCCTGGTATACAGTATATCTTTCTCCGTATCCCCCTGGTATATACCCCTGGTATTCAGAAAATATTTCTCCCATCCCACATAGTACATCTCTCTCAACATCACTCTCTGCTGGTGTTTTTACAGTGTTTTAATGGGCTGCCAGTTGGGAAACTCTGTCTAACATAGTTTAGCTAAATACTGTACAAAGAGATGGTGTCTCCCTACATACAAAGAGATGTAGGAGGCTGTTGGCAGCAGCAGGAGAGGGGGAACAACGGTGTGTGCCGTCTCTTTGTACAGCATTTAGCTAAACCATGTTCGGCAGAGTTTCCCAACTGGCAGCCCATTAAAACACTGTAAAAAAACACCAGCCAATCAGCTCAAAGAGATTTTCATTTTGGAAATCTGTTCTAAAGTATTCATGATTCATGTGATCATAGATATATACAGATACAGATACATATACAGATACATATACATATACAGATACATATACAGATACATATACAGATACAGATACAGATACATATACAGATACAGATACATATACAGATACATATACAGATACAGATACATATACAGATACAGATACAGATACATATACAGATACATATACCGATACATATACAGATACAGATACATATACAGTTACGGATACAGATACAGATACATATACAGATACAGATACACATACAGATACATGTACAGATACAGATACAGATACATATACAGATTCAGATACATATACAGATACACATACAGATACATATACAGATGCAGATACAGATACACATACAGATACATGTACAGATACAGATACAGATACATATACAGATACATATACAGATACACATACAGATACATATACAGATACAGATACAGATACATATACAGATTCAGATACATATACAGATACACATACAGATTCAGATACATACATATACAGATACATACAGATACAGATACATATACAGATACAGATACAGATACATACATATACATGATCAGCTAGGTTAGTTAGACAGTATAGTAATGATCAGCTAGGTTAGTTAAAGACAGTATAGTAATGATCAGCTAGGTTAGTTAGACAGTATAGTAAGGATCAGCTAGGTTAGTTAGACAGTATAGTAATGATCAGCTAGGTTAGTTAAAGACATTATAGTAATGATCAGCTAGGTTAGTTAAAGACAGTATAGTAATGATCAGCTAGGTTAGTTAAAGACAGTATAGTAATGATCAGCTAGGTTAGTTAAAGACAGTATAGTAATGATCAGCTAGGTTAGTTAAAGACAGTATAGTAATGATCAGCTAGGTTAGTTAGACAGTATAGTAATGATCAGCTAGGTTAGTTAGACAGTATAGTAATGATCAGCTAGGTTAGTTAAATACAGTATAGTAATGATCAGCTAGGTTAGTTAAAGACAGTATAGTAATGATCAGCTAGGTTAGTTAAAGACAGTATAGTAATGATCAGCTAGGTTAGTTAAAGACATTATAGTAATGATCAGCTAGGTTAGTTAAAGACATTATAGTAATGATCAGCTAGGTTAGTTAAAGACAGTATAGTAATGATCAGCTAGGTTAGTTAGACAGTATAGTAATGATCAGCTAGGTTGTTAGATAGTATAGTAATGATCAGGTAGGTTAGTTAGACAGTATAGTAGTAATCAGCTAGTTTAGTTTGTTAATGCAGAGGTTTTAGGCTACTACATATAAAGTGTTGCACTAGACGTACCAAGCGTACAGTATACTCTGAAATCTCCCCACCAAATTCACCTCTCTGTGCGATAGTCAACCACTATACTCATTCTCCTCCTCTCTTTAAATACTTTAAAAGAGGGATGATAGATAGAGAGGGGTTTTACAGTGAAGCGGTAGGGAGAGATGGGAGGAGAGAGGGGGAGGGAGGAGGTTAGATGTGTGTGCTCTGCCTGCTGGGCTGTTGGCTGGAGGGGAGAGAAGGAGCGAATCAGTGGGAAATAAAATTGAAATGTTGGCGCCGGGCGGAAAGTCATTTTCTTTATGGGTTTGATGTGTCTCATCGCTCTAAAATACACATCATAAAAACTGAACACTGCAGCACATTTCCACATATTACCTGAGGATGACCCTATTAACTCTCTTCTATCGACTCCCTGCCTCCCTCCATCAGAGAGGGAGAGAGGGAGGGAGAGGGATGAGAGAGAGGGAGAGAGAGGGATATACAAGAGAGGGAAATGGAGAGAGGGAGGGGGAGGGATATACGAGAGGGAGGGAGAGAGGGAGGGGGAGGGATATACGAGAGGGAGGGAGAGAGGGAGGGGGAGGGATATACGAGAGAGAGGGAGGGAGAGAGGGGGAGGGATATACAAGAGAGAGGGAGGGAGATAGGGAGAGGGAGGGATGGGGAGGGATATACAAGATAGAGGGAGGAAGAGAGGGAGGGGAAGAGGGAGAGGGAGGGAGGGATATACAAGAGAGAGGGAGGGGGAGGGATATACAAGAGAAAGGGAGGGAGGGGGAGAGGGATGAGAGAGGGATGGGGGAGGGAGGCAGAGGGATATACAAGAGAGAGGGAGGGAGGGAGAGAGAGTGAGGGAGGGATAGGGGGAGGGAGAGGTATATACAAGAGGGAGGGAGGGAGGGGGAGGGAAGGAGAGGGATATACAAGAGAGAGGGAGGGAGGGAGGGAGGGAGGAAGGAAGAGGGATATACAAGAGAGAGGGAGGGACATAGGGAGGGGAGGGATATACAAGAGAGAGGGAGGGAGAGGGATAACAAGAGAGAGGGAGGATGAGGGATATACAAGAGGGAGGGAGGGAGGGAGGGGGAGAGAGGGAGGGAGAGGGACGGAGAGTGATATACAAGAGGGAGGAGGAGGGATATACAAGAGGGAGGGAGGGAGGGAGGGAGGGAGGGAGGGATAGGGATATACAAGAGAGAGGGAGGAGGAGGGATATACAAGAGAGAGGGAGGGAGAGAGGGAGGGAGGGAGAGGGACGGAGAGGGATATACAAGAGAGAGGGAGGATGAGGGATATACAAGAGGGATGGAGGGGGATATACAAGAGAGAGCGAGGGAGGGGGAGAGGGATGAGAGAGAGGGATGGGGGAGGGAGGCAGAGGGATATACAAGAGAGGGATGGAGGGAGAGAGAGGGAGGGAGGGAGAGAGGGGGAGGGGAGGGGAGGGAGAGGTATATACAAGAGAGAGGGAGGGAGAGAGATAGAAGGAGGGAGGGAGGGAGGGTGGGGGAGGAAGGGAAGGAGAGGGATATACAAGAGAGAGAGAGAGAGGGAGGGAGGGAGGGAGGGTGGGGGAGGAAGGGAAGGAGAGGGATATACAAGAGAGAGAGAGAGAGGGAGGGAGGGAGGGAGGGTGGGGGAGGAAGGGAAGGAGAGGGATATACAAGAGAGAGAGAGGGAGGGAGGGAGGGAGGGTGGGGGAGGAAGGGAAGGAGAGGGATATACAAGAGAGAGGGAGGGAGGGAGAGAGAGGGAGGGAGGGAGAGGGATAATTTTTCACTGAATGCAGCAGATTGACACTTCATTGGGTTCCCAGCAGCATAGACTGACACAGAGCTAGATGACTGTCCTCACCTCCCCTATCATTGGATTCCCAGCAGCATAGACTGACACAGAGCTAGATGACTGTCCTCACCTCCCCTATCATTGGGTTCCCAGCAGCATAGACTGACACAGAGCTAGATGACTGTCCTCACCTCCCCTATCATTGGGTTCCCAGCAGCATAGACTGACACAGAGCTAGATGACTGTCCTCACCTCCCCTATCATTGGGTTCCCAGCAGCATAGACTGACACAGAGCTAGATGACTGTCCTCACCTCCCCTATCATTGGGTTCCCAGCAGCATAGACTGACACAGAGCTAGATGACTGTCCTCACCTCCCCTATCATTGGGTTCCCAGCAGCATAGACTGACACAGAGCTAGATGACTGTCCTCACCTCCCCTATCATTGGGTTCCCAGCAGCATAGACTGACACAGAGCTAGATGACTGTCCTCACCTCCCCTATCATTGGGTTCCCAGCAGCATAGACTGACACAGAGCTAGATGACTGTCCTCACCTCCCCTATCATTGGGTTCCCAGCAGCATAGACTGACACAGAGCTAGATGACTGTCCTCACCTCCCCTATCATTAGGTTCCCAGCAGCATAGACTGACACAGAGCTAGATGACTGTCCTCACCTCCCCTATCATTGGGTTCCCAGCAGCATAGACTGACACAGAGCTAGATGACTATCCTCACCTCCCCTATCATTGGGTTCCCAGCAGCATAGACTGACACAGAGCTAGATGACTGTCCTCACCTCCCCTATCATTGGGTTCCCAGCAGCATAGACTGACACAGAGCTAGATGACTGTCCTCACCTCCCCTATCATTGGGTTCCCAGCAGCATAGACTGACACAGAGCTAGATGACTGTCCTCACCTCCCCTATCATTGGGTTCCCAGCAGCATAGACTGACACAGAGCTAGATGACTGTCCTCACCTCCTCTATCATTGGATTCCCAGCAGCATAGACTGACACAGAGCTAGATGACTGTCCTCACCTCCCCTATCATTGGGTTCCCAGCAGCATAGACTGACACAGAGCTAGATGACTGTCCTCACCTCCCCTATCATTGGGTTCCCAGCAGCATAGACTGACACAGAGCTAGATGACTGTCCTCACCTCCCCTATCATTGGGTTCCCAGCAGCATAGACTGACACAGAGCTAGATGACTGTCCTCACCTCCCCTATCATTGGGTTCCCAGCAGCATAGACTGACACAGAGCTAGATGACTGTCCTCACCTCCCCTATCATTGGGTTCCCAGCAGCATAGACTGACACAGAGCTAGATGACTGTCCTCACCTCCTCTATCATTGGATTCCCAGCAGCATAGACTGACACAGAGCTAGATGACTGTCCTCACCTCCCCTATCATTGGGTTCCCAGCAGCATAGACTGACACAGAGCTAGATGACTGTCCTCACCTCCCCTATCATTGGGTTCCCAGCAGCATAGACTGACACAGAGCTAGATGACTATCCTCACCTCCCCTATCATTGGGTTCCCAGCAGCATAGACTGACACAGAGCTAGATGACTGTCCTCACCTCCCCTATCATTGGGTTCCCAGCAGCATAGACTGACACAGAGCTAGATGACTGTCCTCACCTCCCCTATCATTGGGTTCCCAGCAGCATAGACTGACACAGAGCTAGATGACTGTCCTCACCTCCCCTATCATTGGGTTCCCAGCAGCATAGACTGACACAGAGCTAGATGACTGTCCTCACCTCCCCTATCATTGGGTTCCCAGCAGCATAGACTGACACAGTGCTAGATTACTGTCCTCACCTCCCCTATCATTGGGTTCCCAGCAGCATAGACTGACACAGTGCTAGATTACTGTCCTCACCTCCCCTATCATTGGGTTCTCAGCAGCATAGACTGACACAGAGCTAGATGACTGTCCTCACCTCCCCTATCATTGGGTTCCCAGCAGCATAGACTGACACAGAGCTAGATGACTGTCCTCACCTCCCCTATCATTGGGTTCCCAGCAGCATAGACTGACACAGAGCTAGATGACTGTCCTCACCTCCTCTATCATTGGATTCCCAGCAGCATAGACTGACACAGAGCTAGATGACTGTCCTCACCTCCCCTATCATTGGGTTCCCAGCAGCATAGACTGACACAGAGCTAGATGACTGTCCTCACCTCCCCTATCATTGGGTTCCCAGCAGCATAGACTGACACAGAGCTAGATGACTATCCTCACCTCCCCTATCATTGGGTTCCCAGCAGCATAGACTGACACAGAGCTAGATGACTGTCCTCACCTCCCCTATCATTGGGTTCCCAGCAGCATAGACTGACACAGAGCTAGATGACTGTCCTCACCTCCCCTATCATTGGGTTCCCAGCAGCATAGACTGACACAGAGCTAGATGACTGTCCTCACCTCCCCTATCATTGGGTTCCCAGCAGCATAGACTGACACAGAGCTAGATGACTGTCCTCACCTCCCCTATCATTGGGTTCCCAGCAGCATAGACTGACACAGTGCTAGATTACTGTCCTCACCTCCCCTATCATTGGGTTCCCAGCAGCATAGACTGACACAGTGCTAGATTACTGTCCTCACCTCCCCTATCATTGGGTTCTCAGCAGCATAGACTGACACAGAGCTAGATGACTGTCCTCACCTCCCCTATCATTGGGTTCCCAGCAGCATAGACTGACACAGAGCTAGATGACTGTCCTCACCTCCCCTATCATTGGGTTCCCAGCAGCATAGACTGACACAGAGCTAGATGACTGTCCTCACCTCCCCTATCATTGGATTCCCAGCAGCATAGACTGACACAGAGCTAGATGACTGTCCTCACCTCCCCTATCATTGGGTTCCCAGCAGCATAGACTGACACAGAGCTAGATGACTGTCCTCACCTCCCCTATCATTGGGTTCCCAGCAGCATAGACTGACACAGAGCTAGATGACTGTCCTCACCTCCCCTATCATTGGATTCCCAGCAGCATAGACTGACACAGAGCTAGATGACTGTCCTCACCTCCCCTATCATTGGGTTCCCAGCAGCATAGACTGACACAGAGCTAGATGACTGTCCTCACCTCCCCTATCATTGGATTCCCAGCAGCATAGACTGACACAGAGCTAGATGACTGTCCTCACCTCCCCTATCATTGGGTTCCCAGCAGCATAGACTGACACAGAGCTAGATGACTGTCCTCACCTTCGCTATCTTCTGCCTGTCTCTCCCCTCTACAACCATGGAGCTAGAATGATGTAGTTGGGAGATATCAGCAATGGTCCATCCTGTCTGGAACTTGGGGGATTGATGATGGTCTTTTTTTGGCTCCTGAAATATCCTATATTATCAGGTTAGTGATCTGTTATGCTTCTGGTAATATCCTATATTATCAGGTTAGTGATCTGTTATGCTTCTGGTAATATCCTATATTATCAGGTTAGTGATCTGTTATGCTTCTGGTAATATCCTATATTATCAGGTTAGTGATCTGTTATGCTTCTGGTAATATCCTATATTATCAGGTTAGTGATCTGTTATGGTTCTGGAAATATCCTATATTATCAGGTTAGTGATCTGTTATGCTCCTGAAATATCCTATATTATCAGGTTAGTGATCTGTTATGCTTCTGGTAATATCCTATATTATCAGGTTAGTGATCTGTTATGCTTCTGGTAATATCCTATATTATCAGGTTAGTGATCTGTTATGCTCCTGAAATATCCTATATTATCAGGTTAGTGATCTGTTATGCTTCTGGAAGTATCCTATATTATCAGGTTAGTGATCTGTTATGCTTCTGGAAATATCATACGAGTTCCAAACCCTTTGCTATTTAGGTACTTTTATCATGTTTATCTTTACTTTTACTGTACACAAAGTTCATACCATTATCCCATATGACCTCCAAGAACTTCTGGACATCATATTGACAGTTACTAACGTTGATTTTGACTTAAAATATGACTCCAACCCCTGAGATGTTCCACTGTTCATACCGGACCATTCATACCGGACTAAAAAGCGGCTATATGATGTGTCTGACTGAACCGTGGCTATATGATGTGTCTGACTGAACCGTGGCTATATGATGTGTCTGACTGAACCGTGGCTATATGATGTGTCTGACTGAACCGTGGCTATATGATATGTCTGACTAAAAAGCGGCTATATGATGTGTCTGACTGAAACGTGGCTGGATGATATGTCTGACTGAAACGTGGCTGGATGATGCGTCTGACTGAACCGTGGCTATAAGATGTGTCTGACTGAACCGTGGCTATATGATGTGTCTGACTGAACCGTGGCTATATGATGTGTCTGACTGAACCGTGGCTATATGATGTGTCTGACTGAACCGTGGCTATATGATGTGTCTGACTGAACCGTGGCTATATGATGTGTCTGACTGAACCGTGGCTATATGATATGTCTGACTGAACCGTGGCTATATGATGTGTCTGACTGAACCGTGGCTATATGATGTGTCTGACTGAACCGTGGCTATATGATGTGTCTGACTGAAACGCGGCTATATGATGTGTCTGACTGAACCGTGGCTATATGATATGTCTGACTGAACCGTGGCTATATGATGTGTCTGACTGAACCGTGGCTATATGATGTGTCTGACTGAAACGTGGCTATATGATATGTCTGACTGAAACGTGGCTGGATGATATGTCTGACTGAAACGTGGCTGGATGATATGTCTGACTGAAACGTGGCTGGATGATATGTCTGACTGAAACGTGGCTGGATGATGTGTCTGACTGAAACGTGGCTGGATGATGTGTCTGACTGAAACGTGGCTGGATGATGTGTCTGACTGAAACGTGGCTATATGATGTGTCTGACTGAAACGTGGCTATATGATGTGTCTGACTGAAACGTGGCTGGATGATGTGTCTGACTGAACCGTGGCTATATGATATGTCTGACTGAAACGTGGCTATAAGATGTGTCTGACTGAAACGTGGCTGGATGATGTGTCTGACTGAAACGTGGCTGGATGATGTGTCTGACTGAACCGTGGCTATATGATATGTCTGACTGAAACGTGGCTATAAGATGTGTCTGACTGAAACGTGGCTGGATGATGTGTCTGACTGAAACGTGGCTGGATGATGTGTCTGACTGAAACATGGCTGGATGATGTGTCTGACTGAAACGTGGCTGGATGATGTGTCTGACTGAAACGTGGCTATATGATGTGTCTGACTGAAACGTGGCTATATGATGTGTCTGACTGAAACGTGGCTGGATGATGTGTCTGACTGAACCGTGGCTATATGATATGTCTGACTGAAACGTGGCTATAAGATGTGTCTGACTGAAACGTGGCTGGATGATGTGTCTGACTGAAACGCGTCTGGATGATGTGTCTGACTGAAACGTGGCTGAATGATGTGTCTGACTGAAACGTGGCTGGATGATGTGTCTGACTGAAACATGGCTATATGATGTGTCTGACTGAAACGTGGCTGGATGATGTGTCTGACTGAAACGTGGCTGGATGATGTGTCTGACTGAAACGTGGCTGGATGATGTGTCTGACTGAACCGTGGCTATATGATATGTCTGACTGAAACGTGGCTATAAGATGTGTCTGACTGAAACGTGGCTGGATGATGTGTCTGACTGAAACGCGTCTGGATGATGTGTCTGACTGAAACGTGGCTGGATGATGTGTCTGACTGAAACGTGGCTATATGATGTGTCTGACTGAAACGCGGCTGGATGATGTGTCTGACTGAAACGTGGCTATAAGATGTGTCTGACTGAAACGTGGCTATATGATGTGTCTGACTGAAACGCGGCTGGATGATGTGTCTGACTGAAACGTGGCTATAAGATGTGTCTGACTGAAACGTGGCTGGATGATGTGTCTGACTGAAACGTGGCTGGATGATGTGTCTGACTGAAACGCGGCTGGATGATGTGTCTGACTGAAACGCGGCTGGATGATGTGTCTGACTGAAACGCGGCTGGATGATGTGTCTGACTGAAACGTGGCTGGATGATGTGTCTGACTGAAACGCGTCTGGATGATGTGTCTGACTGAAACGTGGCTATAAGATGTGTCTGACTGAAACGTGGCTGGATGATGTGTCTGACTGAAACGTGGCTGGATGATGTGTCTGACTGAAACGTGGCTATATGATGTGTCTGACTGAAACGTGGCTGTATGATGTGTCTGACTGAAACGTGGCTGGATGATGTGTCTGACTGAAACGTGGCTATAAGATGTGTCTGACTGAAACGTGGCTGGATGATGTGTCTGACTGAAGCGTGGCTATATGATGTGTCTGACTGAAACGCGTCTGGATGATGGCGCTACGTACTTAGTACTTGGTGGATTCTCCATGCAGCGGCAGGATCGGACGACGGCTTTGGGGAAAACTAAAGGAGGTGGTGTGTTATTTCATTAAACAAGAACTGGTGTGCTGCTTCCAGTGTGAAGGAAATCTCCAGCTTTCGACCACCTGATATAAAATACTTCTGGGTAAGATGCAGACCCATTTATCTACCAAGAGAGTTCTCATCTGTAATTATCACTGCTGTCTACAAGTCAACATCATTCTGGAACTCAACAAACTGTATGGAGCCATAAACAAACAAGAAACCTCTCACCCAGAGGCAGCGTTTCTGTTGGAGGGGGAGACTTAAATACGGGGAGACTTAAAACCGTCCTACCTCACCTCTACCAACACGTCTCCTGCCCCACTAAGAGTGACACATCTCGAGACCACCTTTTATTCTACCCACAGAAACGCATACGAATCCCTCCCACGTCCTCCCTTTGGTACATCTGACCGGGACTCCGTTCTCCTGCTTTCTGTTTACAAACAAAAGTTCAAACAGGAAGTGTTCCGATGAAGCGAAGGAAGTGGTCAAGACTGTTTTGCTAGTACAGACTGGTGAAGACCCGTAATTACAGACAACATCACTCTGGGCATTAGGCCATTACCACTTACAATGAATGAGACACGGAGACGTGGACAAGATATCGGCCTCCGACGAGACGTCAAACATGCAAAAGGAAAGGTGGGAATCCTGTTACACGGACTGCTCGTTGTATATGCGGTGGGAATCCTGTTACACTGACTGCTCGTTGTATATGCGGTGGGAATTCTGTTACACTGACTGCTCGTTGTATATGCTGTGGGAATTATGTTACACTGACTGCTCGTTGTATATGCGGTGGGAATTCTGTTACACTGACTGCTCATTGTATATGCGGTGGGAATTCTGTTACACTGACTGCTCATTGTATATGCGGTGGGAATCCTGTTACACGGACTGCTTGTTGTATATGCGGTGGGAATCCTGTTACACTGACTGCTCATTGTATATGGCATGCAGACAATATTACAAAGAAAACCCCCAGACATGAGCTATCTAGTGACACAGGACTTCCAAATGAGCTAAATGGCTTTTATTCTTGCTTCAAGGAATATAAGACTGTGACTTGCGTGAAAGCCCCTGCGTTTCCAGATGGCTGTCTGATCACGCTCTCCCCTTGCCAATGTGAGCAAAACGTTTAAGCAGGTTAACAATTGGAACTCTAACCCTAATTCAAAGGATGTGCAGACCAGCTGACAGGTGTCTTCACAGACATTTGCAGTCTGTCCATGTCCAAGTCTGTAATCCCAACATGTTTCAAGCTGACCACCATTGTTCCTGTTCCCGGGAGTTCCAAGGTAACCTAACTAAATGAGTATCGCTCTGTAGCACATTATCCAATTCATATACCGAGCATCAGCAAACCACACCACGCCATACACGTCGTCTGCTATCTGCCAGGTACACTTCTCCAGCAAGTGGCCATCAAAGGTGAGCCTACTGAAGTTGGTTACGACGCCGAACTGCAGTCAGGTCAAGACCACACATATTTGGTATTTTATTAGGATCCCCAAAAGCTACTCTTCCTGCTGTTCCACACAGAACATAAAAATAATGCAGAACATTAATCGACAAGAACAGCCCAAGGACAGAACTACATCTAAACAATTTGCGTGTATGTATCAATACATAAAATATCAGAGATGAAGAGAGAGAGATGAACGTAATTTGGTACGAAAAGTGCAAATCAATCCCAGAACAACAGCAAAGGACCTTGTGAAGATGCTGTAGGAAACAGGTACAAAAGTATCTATGTCCACAGTAAAACGGGTTCTATATCGACATGACCTGAAAGGCTGCTCAGCAAGGAAGAAGCCACTGCTCCAAAACCACCATAAAAAAAGCCAGACTACGGTTTGCAACTAAACATGGGAATAAATATCGTACTTTTTGGAGAAATGTCCTCTGGTCTAATGAAACAAAAATAGAACTGTTTGGCCATAATGACCATCGTTATGTTTGGAGGAAAAAGGGGGAGGCTTGCAAGCCGAAGAACACCATCCCAACCGTGAAGCACGGGGGTGGCAGCATCATGTTGTGGGGGTGCTTTGCTGCAGGAGGGACTGGTGCACTTCACAAAATAGATGACCTCATGAGGTAGGAAAATGATGTGGATATATTGAAGCAACATCTCAAGACATCAGTTATTAAAGCTTGGTCGCAAATGGGTCTTCCAAATGGACAATGACCCCAAGCCAAAGTTGTGGCAAAATGGCTTAAGGACAACAAAGTGAAGGTATTGGAATAAATAAAAAGCTGAAATAAATGATTCTCTCTACTATTATTCTGACATTTTGTCACCCCCTGACCCCCTGACCTTAGAGAGCCGTTTCATGTCTCTATTTGGTTAGGTCAGGGTGTGATGTGGCGTGGGCATTCTATGTTTTCTATTTCTGTGTGTTTGGCCGAGTGTGGTTCTCAATCAGGGACAGCTGTCTATCGTTGTCTCTGATTGGGAATCATACTTAGGCAGCCTGTTTTGCCACCTTAGTTGTGGGTAGTTGTCTTTGTTAGTGGCCTGTAGTCAGCGTCACGGTCGTTTATGTTGTTTTTTGTTTTTGTTGGCGACATTCTTAATAAAGAAAACGTACACTCACCACGCTGCATCTTGGTCCGGTCGTTACCCTGACGACGTTCATTTCACATTCTTAAAATAAAGTGGTGATCCTAACTGACCTAAGACAGGGAATTTTACTAGGATTAAATGTCAAGAATTGTGAAAATGTATTTGGCTAAGGTGTATGTACACTTCCGACTTCAACTGTACTTTGTTGAATCACCTTTGGCAGTGATTTCAGCTTCTTGGGTATGACGCTACAAGCTTGTCACACCTCTATTTGGGGAGTTTCTCCCATTCTTCTCTGCAGATCCTCTCAAGCTCTGTCAGGTTGGATGGGGTGTGGGACCTTATATCGACAGATGTGTGTCTTTACAAATCATGTCCAATCAATTGAATTTACCACAGGTGAACTCCAATCAAGTTTTAGAAACATCTCAAGGATGATCAATGAAAACAGGATGCACCTGAGCTACATGTAGAGTCTAATAGCAAAGGGTCTGAATACTTATGTAAATAAGGTCTTTCTGTTTTTTATTTGTAATACATTTGCTAATACATAAAACAAATGTTTTTCTTCATCATTATGGGTATTGTGTGTAGAATGAAACAAAACAATAATAATATTTAATTTTAGAATAAGGCTGTAAAGTAGCAAAATGTGGAAAAAGTCAAGGGGTCTGAATACTTTCCGAATGCCCTGTACGTACACAGTGTTTATCAGCCCTCTGATTACAATGAAGAGTAAGACTTGCCGCTCTGTTCTGGACCAGCTGCAGATTAACTAGGTCTTTCTTTGCAGCACTGGACCATATGACTGGACAATAATCAAGATCAGATAAAACTAGAGCCTACAGAACTTGCTCTGTGTGGTGTCAAAAAAGCAGAGCATCTCTATATTACAGACATACCTCTCCCCATCTCTTTATTACGGACAGACCTCTCCCCATCTCTTTATTACGGACATACCTCTCCCCATCTCTTTATTACGGACATACCTCTCCCCATCTCTTTATTACGGACAGACCTCTCCCCATCTCTTTATTACGGACATACCTCTCCCCATCTCTTTATTACGGACAGACCTCTCCCCATCTCTTTATTACGGACAGACCTCTCCCCATCTCTTTATTACGGACAGACCTCTCCCCATCTCTTTATTACGGACAGACCTCTCCCCATCTCTTTATTACGGACAGACCTCTCCCCATCTCTTTATTACAGACAGACCTCTCCCCATCTCTTTATTATAGACAGACCTCTCCTCATCTCTATATTACAGACAGACCTCTCCCCATCTCTTTATTACGGACAGACCTCTCCCCATCTCTTTATTACAGACAGACCTCTCCCCATCTCTTTATTATAGACAGACCTCTCCTCATCTCTATATTACAGACAGACCTCTCCCCATCTCTTTATTACAGACAGACCTCTCCCCATCTCTTTATTATAGACAGACCTCTCCCCATCTCTTTATTACGGACAGACCTCTCCCCATCTCTTTATTACAGACAGACCTCTCCCCATCTCTTTATTATAGACAGACCTCTCCCCATCTCTTTATTACAGACAGACCTCTCCTCATCTCTTTATTACAGACAGACCTCTCCCCATCTCTTTATTACAGACAGACCTCTCCCCATCTCTATATTATAGACAGACCTCTCCCCATCTCTTTATTACAGACAGACCTCTCCTCATCTCTATATTATAGACAGACCTCTCTCCATCTCTTTATTACAGACAGACCTCTCTCCATCTCTTTATTATAGACAGACCTCTCCCCATCTCTTTATTATAGACAGACCTCTCCCCATCTCTTTATTATAGACAGACCTCTCCCCATCTCTTTATTACAGACAGACCTCTCCCCATCTCTTTATTACAGACAGACCTCTCCCCATCTCTTTATTACAGACAGACCTCTCCCCATCTCTTTATTATAGACAGACCTCTCCCCATCTCTTTATTACAGACAGACCTCTCCCCATCTCTTTATTATAGACAGACCTCTCCCCATCTCTATATTACAGACAGACCTCTCCCCATCTCTTTATTATAGACAGACCTCTCCTCATCTCTTTATTACAGACAGACCTCTCCCCATCTCTATATTACAGACAGACCTCTCCCCATCTCTTTATTACAGACAGACCTCTCCCCATCTCTATATTACAGACAGACCTCTCCCCATCTCTATATTACAGACAGACCTCTCCCCATCTCTTTATTATAGACAGACCTCTCCCCATCTCTTTATTATAGACAGACCTCTCCCCATCTCTTTATTACAGACAGACCTCTCCCCATCTCTTTATTACAGACAGACCTCTCCCCATCTCTTTATTACAGACAGACCTCTACCCATCTCTTTATTATGGACAGACCTCTCCCCATCTCTATATTACAGACAGACCTCTCCCCATCTCTTTATTACAGACAGACCTCTCCCCATCTCTATATTACAGACAGACCTCTCCCCATCTCTTTATTACAGACAGACCTCTACCCATCTCTTTATTATGGACAGACCTCTCCCCATCTCTTTATTACAGACAGACCTCTACCCATCTCTTTATTATAGACAGACCTCTCCCCATCTCTATATTACAGACCTCTCCCCATCTCTATATTACAGACAGACCTCTCCCCATCTCTTTATTACAGACAGACCTCTCCCCACCTCTTTATTATAGACAGACCTCTCCCCATCTCTTTATTACAGACAGACCTCTCCCCATCTCTTTATTACAGACAGACCTCTCCCCATCTCTTTATTACAGACAGACCTCTCCCCATCTCTTTATTATAGACAGACCTCTCCCCATCTCTTTATTATAGACAGACCTCTCCCCATCTCTTTATTACAGACAGACCTCTCCCCATCTCTATATTACAGACAGACCTCTCCCCATCTCTTTATTACAGACAGACCTCTCCCCATCTCTATATTACAGACAGACCTCTCTTCATCTCTTTATTACAGACAGACCTCTCCCCATCTCTTTATTACAGACAGACCTCTCCCCATCTCTATATTATAGACAGACCTCTCCCCATCTCTATATTACAGACAGACCTCTCCCCATCTCTTTATTACAGACAGACCTCTCCCCATCTCTTTATTACAGACAGACCTCTCCCCATCTCTTTATTACAGACAGACCTCTCCCCATCTCTTTATTATAGACAGACCTCTCCCCATCTCTTTATTACAGACAGACCTCTCCCCATCTCTTTATTATAGACAGACCTCTCCCCATCTCTTTATTATAGACAGACCTCTCCTCATCTCTTTATTACAGACAGACCTCTCCCCATCTCTATATTACAGACAGACCTCTCCCCATCTCTTTATTATAGACAGACCTCTCCCCATCTCTTTATTACAGACAGACCTCTCCCCATCTCTTTATTATAGACAGACCTCTCCCCATCTCTTTATTATAGACAGACCTCTCCTCATCTCTTTATTACAGACAGACCTCTCCCCATCTCTTTATTATAGACAGACCTCTCCCCATCTCTTCATTATGACAGACCTCTCCCCATCTCTTTATTACGGACAGACCTCTCCCCATCTCTTTATTACAGACAGACCTCTCCCCATCTCTTTATTACAGACAGACCTCTCCCCATCTCTTTATTACGGACAGACCTCTCTCCATCTCTTTATTACAGACAGACCTCTCCCCATCTCTATATTACAGACAGACCTCTCTCCATCTCTTTATTACAGACAGACCTCTCTCCATCTCTTTATTACAGACAGACCTCTCCCCATCTCTTTATTACAGACAGACCTCTCCCCATCTCTATATTACAGACAGACCTCTCCCCATCTCTTTATTACGGACAGACCTCTCCCCATCTCTTTATTACAGACAGACCACTCCCCACCTTTACAACCATTGAATCTATATGTTTTGACCATGACAGTGTACAATCTAAGGTAACACCAAGTAATTCAGTTTCCTCAACATGTTTAATAGCCACATAATTCATGGCCAGATTCAGCTGAGGTCTAGAATTTAGGGAATGATTTGTACCAAATAACATTATCCCGTTTTATAGATGTTCAGGACCAGTTTATTACTGGCCATCCAAAATAGACTGCAACTCTTTTTTTTAAAGGGTTTCAGTGACTTGATCAGCTGATGTGTATATGGATGAATCATCAGCATACATGGACACACATGCTTTGTTTAATGCCAGTGGTGGCATTTATTGGTAAAAATAGAAAAGAGTAGAGGGCCTAGAGAGCTGCCCTGCGGTACACCACACTTTACCTGTTTTACATTAGAGACACTTCTATTAAAGAAAACCCTCTCCGAGGGAAATATCAAAGGCTGCACTGAAATCTAACAATCTTCTTATCAATTTCTTTCAACCAATCATTTGTGTCAGTACAGTACATGTTGAGTGCCTCTTCTCTATAAGCATGCTGAAAGTCTGTTGTTAATTTGTTTACAGAGAAATATCATTGTATTTCGTCAAACACAATTTTTTTCCCAACGGTTTGCTAAGAGCTGGCAGCAATCTTATTGGTCTGCCGGATAGAACCAGTAAAGGCTGCTTTACCATTCTTTCCCACTCATCATTACTTTCCTCCGATTAAAGATATGACAGATAGGAGTGGCTATAGAGTCAGCCATCATCCTCAAAAGTGACCAAAACATCAGCCAGGAAGCATAGGAACTGAGAAGTGGTCTGTGGTCCCCACCTGCAGAACCACTCCTTTATTGGGGGTGTCTTGCTAATTGTCTATAATTTCCACCTGTTGTCTATTCCATTTGCACAACAGCATGTGAAATGTATTGTCAATCAGTGTTGCTTCCTAAGTGGACAGTTTGATTTCACAGAAGTGTGATTGACTTGGAGTTACATTGTGTTGTATACTTATTATTGATTTCATGAACCTTATTTCTAAGGCTACATATATTAATATTTTCAGCCCTTTCCTGGGAAGTTATCAGAGATAGAATATAATATATATAATATATAATATGGAAAAGAGCAAACAAAGCTATAGAAAAATATACATTCAGCAGTTCATTAATCCGTTGGGGGGGGGGGGGGGGGGGGTGTGTGTGTGTGTGTGTGTGTGTGTGTGTGTGTGTGTGTGTGTGTGTGTGTGTGTGTGTGTGTGTGCTGCAGGGTTGAAGCTATGAACCCATAGTCTTGGCTCTCTCATCCCATCCAGTGTTCTGGGAGGGAGGGTAAACAATGAGCCTGTCATAGTGGATTTGAGCAATGTCTCCACGCGCTCTGACAGCTTTCATGGCTCTTTCCTCTTCTGGCGCACAGCTTCAGGATAGTCCACGCTGAGGTAGAAATACGTTCCTCTCAGGTTCTTCTCTTGTTCCAGAACAGCTACCTTGTCCTTGAACCTGGGCCCGTGTTGGGTTTTCCATTCCTGTCAGCGCGCTCCACCTCAACCTTCCTGTGGTCCATTTTCAGTTTTTCCGAGATCATTTCCCTCACTTTGTCCTCAGACTCTGTCCAGGTCTCATGTGGAGATTCTGTATTAATTCCATCCACAACCATGTTACTTCGCCTTGATTGTCCCTCGAGATTTATCCGTCATTGTTATCATGGATTCACACACGGAACTGATGTCCTCTCTCAATGATACATATTGTTGTCATCTTGTCGTTCTCCTGTTTCACCTCATGGAGCTGACCCTGGGAGAACAGCAAACTGTTCTTCAGGTCCTGGATCTCGTTGGGCAGGTGTTTTATTAGTTGACTCCACCAGTATTTTGGACAAAACACTTGAAGCTATTGACTTGTTGTTGTAACAACTGCTTGTAGAACCATTGTTTTTTTTAAAGAGCCTTCACCTGTGGTTGAGAGACACCACTGTCCTCAACGGTACGACCACCGGCTTTGGTCTTTGTTATGGTAGCTAGAAAGGTAGGTTATGCCGTTATTATTAAATCCGTGGTCCCAGCCACAATGGCTAACCGTGTCCCGGGCTGTGTTCAACCTTCAATAAAATCCCAGCAGCTAGTTAGATCCCACAGGAGAAGAAGCAGGATAAGGAGTAGTTTTTACAATGTTCCCTTTGAGCTCAGTTTGTGAAAGTCGGTTTTTACATGTTCCCTTTGAGCTCAGTTTGTGAAAGTAGGTTTTTACATTTTCCTTCCACCTTGGTTTGAATTTTCAAATACCAAAGATCTCTGATAAAACAAGACACTAAATAAAGAAGTTGGTGCTTTAGGCTGCTCCTTCCTTCTCTGTTTGTGGATGTGTTTTCCTCAGACCAAGATCTTAGATTAAAAAGTAAAACATGAGTAAACACAGCAGTAGGAGGCTGATCCTTGCTCCTCCCTCCACTTTGCTCATCCAGTAGGAGGCTGATCCTAGCTCCTCCCTCCTCTTTGCTCATCCAGTATGGGCTGATCCTAGCTCCTCCCTCCTCTTTGCTCATCCAGTAGGAGGCTGCTCCTCCTTCCTCTTGGTTTCTAGAGAAACTAGACAGCAAGGGGACCTGGTTGGTTTCTAGAGAAACTAGACAGCAAGGGGACCTGGTTGGTTTCTAGAGAAACTAGACAGCAAGGGGACCTGGTTGGTTTCTGGAAAAACTAGACAACAAGGGGAACTGGTTGGTTTCTAGAGAAACTAGACAGCAAGGGGACCTGGTTGGTTTCTGGAGAAACTAGACAGCAAGGGGAACTGGTTGGTTTCTAGAGAAACTAGACAGCAAGGGGAACTGGTTGGTTTCTAGAGAAACTAGACAGCAAGGGGACCTGGTTGGTTTCTGGAGAAACTAGACAGCAAGGGGACCTGGTTGGTTTCTAGAGAAACTAGACAGTAAGGGGACCTGGTTGGTTTCTGGAAAAACTAGACAGTAAGGGGAACTGGTTGGTTTCTAGAGAAACTAGACAGTAAGGGGACCTGGTTGGTTTCTGGAAAAACTAGACAGCAAGGGGAACTGGTTGGTTTCTAGAGAAACTAGACAGCAAGGGGACCTGGTTGGTTTCTGGAGAAACTAGACAATAAGAGGAACTGGTTGGTTTCTAGAGAAACTAGACAGTAAGGGGACCTGGTTGGTTTCTGGAAAAACTAGACAGCAAGGGGAACTGGTTGGTTTCTAGAGAAACTAGACAGTAAGGGAACCTGGTTGGTTTCTAGAGAAACTAGACAGCAAGGGGACCTGGTTGGTTTCTAGAGAAACTAGACAGTAAGGGGAACTGGTTGGTTTCTAGAGAAACTAGACAGTAAGGGAACCTGGTTGGTTTCTAGAGAAACTAGACAGCAAGGGGACCTGGTTGGTTTCTAGAGAAACTAGACAGCAAGGGGACCTGGTTGGTTTCTAGAGAAACTAGACAGCAAGGGGACCTGGTTGGTTTCTGGAGAAACTAGACAGCAAGGGAACCTGGTTGGTTTCTGGAGAAACTAGACAGCAAGGGGACCTGGTTGGTTTCTGGAGAAACTAGACAGTAAGGGAACCTGGTTGGTTTCTGGAGAAACTAGACAGCAAGGGGAACGGTTCAGAGATGTTATCAGTGTGTCCCCCGAGAGTAGGTCTCAGCAAGGCAGTTCCAGTCCTAGCAGTGGCTTCTCTAAGGTTCACAAACCTCCCAGTTGTCCTTGTGTCTATAAATACCACTCCTCTCAGTTGGCCTTGTGTCTGTAATTACCACTCCTCTCAGTTGGCCTTGTGTCTGTAATTACCCCCCCCCCCCCTCTCAGTTGGCCTTGTGTCTGTAATTACCCCCCCCCCCCCCTCTCAGTTGGCCATGTGTCTGTAATTACCACTCCTCTCAGTTGGCCTTGTGTCTGTAGTTACCACTCCTCTTAGTTGGCCTTGTGTCTGTAATTACCCCCCCCCCCCTCTCAGTTGGCCTTGTGTCTGTAATCACCCCCCCCCTCTCAGTTGGCCTTGTGTCTGTATTTACCACTCCTCTCAGTTGGCCTTGTGTCTGTAATTACCACTCCTCTTAGTTGGCCTTGTGTCTGTAATTACCACTCCTCTCAGTTGGCCTTGTGTCTGTAATTACCCCCCCTCTCTGTTGGCCTTGTGTCTGTAATTACCACTCCTCTCAGTTGGCCTTGTGTCTGTAATTACCACTCCTCTCAGTTGGCCTTGTGTCTGTAATTACCACTCCTCTCAGTTGGCCTTGTGTCTGTAATTACCCCCCCTCTCTGTTGGCCTTGTGTCTGTAATTACCCCCCCTCTCTGTTGGCCTTGTGTCTGTAATTACCCCCCCTCTCAGTTGGCCTTGTGTCTGTAATTACCACTCCTCTCAGTTGGCCTTGTGTCTGTAAATACCACTCCTCTCAGTTGGCCTTGTGTCTGTAAATACCCCTCCCCCCCTCCCAGTTGGCCTCGTGTCTGTAATTACCCCCCACCCCCTCTCAGTTGGCATTGTGTCTGTAAATACCCCTCCCCCCTCCCAGTTGGCCGCGTGTCTGTAATTACCACTCATTTAAACGTAACCTGAGCAGGACTTCCCTGATTACTCTCCTGCCTGGTCTGATCCTCCTCTCCTCTCCTCTCCTCTCCTCTCCTCTCTTCTCCTCCTCTCCTCTCCTCTCCTCTCGTATGTCTTGACTTTGTGGCCTCTGTGTGTTTTGTTTCCAGTGGCAGATGAAAGCAACGTGGGATCACTAGCAGGCCACAGGTCAGGTGAGGAATGCCCAGTAGATTAGAACACGTCCGAACACTAACACAGTGTTATGCTGATGGAGACCCACCATATTGAGCCTTGAGGGCCCAAGCTTGGTGCTCTGATGAATGGGGCCGGTCCTGGAGAGGCCCTGCATGCTGACTGACACGAGGACCTCAGACACTGGCCTGGCAGACAGGAAGTTTAGATCATCCCAAATAGAAGTGTGTAGTAGTGTGTAGTAATGTGAAGGTGTGTGTAGTACTGTGTAGTAGTTGTGTGTGTGTGTGTGTAGTAGTGTGTAGTTGTGTGTGTGTGTGTGTGTGTGTGTGTGTGTGTGTGTGTGTGTGTGTGTGTATAGTAGTGGGTAGTGTATGTGTAGTAGTGTGTGTGTGTGTAGTAGTGTGTAGTAGTGGGTAGTGTATGTGTAGTAGTGTGTGTGTGTGTAGTAGTAGTGTACATCAGTCTGACCCGAGTCACACATTTGATGACTTGAGACTTAAATTGATAGAAATTAAAATAACTTGAGACTTGACTTCATGCCACAAGACTCAGGACTCAATTTTGACTGGCCAGGATTTGGCAAGGATTTGTAATTCCTCTCCACGCACCATGAGACAGTATCCATGGCATCGCTCTTGCAAAAAAAAATTTGCAACAGATTGGCTAGTGAAACGCACACTCGGCCCTCTGATTGGACCAGCAAACTGTCAATCAACACAGGTCTGTTGAGCTAGCAAACAGAATGTCTATGTGATGTACATCTATAGAATCAGGTGTAGCGTAAATGTCAAATTTCAAGTGTCCAGGAGCAGTGACATCATCAGGTCTGTGGTTTCAAGTGTCCAGGAGCAGTGGCATCATCAGGTCTGTGGTTTCAAGTGTCCAGGAGCAGTGACATCATCAGGTCTGTGGTTTCAAGTGTCCAGGAGCAGTGACATCATCAGGTCTGTGGTTTCAAGTGTCCAGGAGCAGTGACATCATCAGGTCTGTGGTTTCAAGTGTCCAGGAGCAGTGACATCATCAGGTCTGTGGTTTCAAGTGTCCAGGAGCAGTGACATCATCAGGTCTGTGGTTTCAAGTGTCCAGGAGCAGTGACATCATCAGGTCTGTGGTTTCAAGTGTCCAGGAGCAGTGACATCATCAGGTCTGTGGTTTCAAGTGTCCAGGAGCAGTGACATCATCAGGTCTGTGGTTTCAAGTGTCCAGGAGCAGTGACATCATCAGGTCTGTGGTTTCAAGTGTCCAGGAGCAGTGACATCATCAGGTCTGTGGTTTCAAGTGTCCAGGAGCAGTGACATCATCAGGTCTGTGGTTTCAAGTGTCCACTAGCAGTGACATCATCAGGTCTGTGGTTTCACATAACTAACATTATCCACTTAGCTAATATTATCCACTTAGCTAATATTATCCACTTAGCTAATATTATCCACTTAGCTAATATTATCCACTTAGCTAACATTATCCACTTAGCTAACATTAGCCACTTAGCTAATATTATCCACTTAGCTAATATTATCCACTTAGCTAATATTATCCACTTAGCTAACATTATCCACTTAGCTAACATTATCCACTTAGCTAATATTATCCACTTAGCTAACCCAAAACCCAACTGAAGAGAATTCCAATTCATCCCAAAGGTGTTTGATGGGGCCGAGGCCAGGACTCTGTGCAGGCCAGTCAAGTTCTTCCATGTCGATCTCGACAAGCCATTTCTGTATGAACCTCGCTTTGTGCACTGGGGGCATTGTCATGCTGAAACAGGAAAGGGCCTTCCCCTAACCGTTGCCACAAAGTTGGAAGCACAGAATCATCTAGAATGTCATTGTATGCTGTAGCGTTAAGATTTCCCTTCACTGGAACTAAGGGGCCAACACCCGAACCATGAAAAACAGCCCTTCCACCAAACTTTATAGTTGGCACTATGCATTCAGGATGGTAGCGTTCTCCTGGCATCTCCTGGCATCCAAATGGTGAAGCGGGATTCATCCACAGAACGTGTTTCCACTGCTCCAGAGTCTAATGGCGGCGAGCTTCACACCGCAGTACTGTGTAGTAGTGTTTAGTGTATAGTAGTGTGTGTAGTAGTGGGTATAGTAGTGTGTGTAGTAGTGTTTAGTGTGTATAGTAGTGTGTATAGTAGTGTTTAGTGTGTAGTAGTGTGTGTAGTAGTGTGTATAGTAGTGTGTATAGTAGTGTGTGTAGTAGTGTGTGTAGTAGTGTGTGTAGTAGTGTGTATATTAGTGTGTATAGTAGTGTGTATAGTAGTGTGTATAGTAGTGTGTATAGTAGTGTGTATAGTAGTGTGTATAGTAGTGTGTGTAGTAGTGCTTAGTGTATAGTAGTGTGTATAGTAGTGTAGTAGTGTGTGTAGTAGTGTGTGTAGTAGTGTGTATAGTAGTGTGTGTAGTAGTGTGTATATTAGTGTGTATAGTAGTGTGTATAGTAGTGTGTATAGTAGTGTGTATAGTAGTGTGTGTAGTAGTGCTTAGTGTATAGTAGTGTGTATAGTAGTGTGTATAGTAGTGTATAGTGTGTGTAGTAGTGTGTGTAGTAGTGTGTGTAGTAGTGTGTATAGTAGTGTGTGTAGTAGTGTGTGTAGTAGTGTGTATAGTAGTGTGTGTAGTAGTGTGTATCGTAGTGTGTGTAGTAGTGTGTGTAGTAGTGTGTGTAGTAGTGTGTATAGTAGTGTGTATAGTAGTGTGTATAGTAGTGTGTATAGTAGTGTGTATAGTAGTGTGTATAGTAGTGTGTATAGTAGTGTGTGTAGTAGTGCTTAGTGTATAGTAGTGTGTATAGTAGTGTTTAGTGTGTAGTAGTGTGTGTAGTAGTGTGTATAGTAGTGTGTATAGTAGTGTGTGTAGTAGTGTGTGTAGTAGTGTGTATATTAGTGTGTGTAGTAGTGTGTGTAGTAGTGTGTATAGTAGTGTGTGTAGTAGTGCTTAGTGTGTAGTAGTGTGTGTAGTAGTGTGTATAGTAGTGTGTGTAGTAGTGTGTATAGTAGTGTGTATAGTAGTGTGTGTAGTAGTGTGTGTAGTAGTGTGTATAGTAGTGTGTGTAGTAGTGTGTGTAGTAGTGTGTGTAGTAGTGTGTGTAGTAGTGTGTATAGTAGTGTGTATAGTAGTGTGTGTAGTAGTGTTTAGTGTGTAGTAGTGTGTGTAGTAGTGTGTATAGGTGGTGATGATGTTGTCTCACCCCTGGAGGTCTGGTAACTGAATATGTTTTCAACAGATGGGCTCTGCTTGTTCAGCTGCTCTTCCTGCATCTCTCTTTCTGACCTAATTTCCTACAAACTTAGTTACTGTGTGTGTGTGTGTGTGTGTGTGTGTGTGTGTGTGTGTGTGTGTGTCAGGATTTCAGGTAGCCAGGTAATTGTATTATTTTTAATAAGGAATAAATAACATTGTTGCTGGGCAAATTGACTGGGACAAAAGACAATCCTTTTGCAAAATGATGCTTCTTCATTGATCGGTGAAAATACCAGTCAATACATTTGACCCTCATGTTTATTGGTCTATCGGTTCATTTGCATAATTTTAGTGGGATTTAATTGGACCGTGTGTATTGGCGCTAGTCGTCATTTATCTTATCTATCACAAAGCATACAGAGCTTATTCTTTGTGGAATATCATTTGTCAGACAGCGCTATGCTACTACAGCTCCTCAGGTCCTCAGGTCCTCAGCTCCTGAGCTCCTCAAGTCCTTACTACTGCAGCTCCTCAGGTCCTTACTACTGCAGCTCCTCAGCTCCTCAGGTCCTCAGCTCCTGAGCTCCTCAAGTCCTTACTACTGCAGCTACTCAGGTCCTCAGGTCCTCAGGTCCTCACTACTGCAGCTCCTCAGGTCCTTACTACTGCAGCTCCTCAGGTCCTCACTACTGCAGCTCCTCAGGTCCTCACTACTGCAGCTCCTCAGGTCCTCACTACTGCAGCTCCTCAGCTCCTCAGGTCCTCAGCTCCTCAGGTCCTCAGGTCCTTACTACTGCAGCTCCTCAGCTCCTCAGGTCCTCAGCTCCTGAGCTCCTCAAGTCCTTACTACTGCAGCTACTCAGGTCCTTACTACTGCAGCTCCTCAGCTCCTCAGGTCCTCAGGTCCTTACTACTGCAGCTCCTCAGGTCCTCAGCTCCTCAGCTCCTCAGGTCCTCAGGTCCTTACTACTGCAGCTCCTCAGGTCCTCAGGTCCTTACTACTGCAGCTCCTCAGCTCCTCAGGTCCTTACTACTGCAGCTCCTCAGCTCCTCAGGTCCTTACTACTACAACTTCTCAGGTCCTTACTACTGCAGCTACTCAGGTCCTTACTACTGCAGCTCCTCAGGTCCTCAGGTCCTCAGGTCCTCACTACTGCAGCTCCTCAGGTCCTCAGGTCCTCAGGTCCTCAGGTCCTCACTACTGCAGCTCCTCAGGTCCTCAGGTCCTCAGGTCCTCACTACTGCAGCTCCTCAGGTCCTTACTACTGCAGCTCCTCAGGTCCTCACTACTGCAGCTCCTCAGGTCCTCACTACTGCAGCTCCTCAGCTCCTCAGGTCCTCAGCTCCTCAGGTCCTCAGGTCCTTACTACTGCAGCTCCTCAGGTCCTCAGGTCCTCAGCTCCTCAGCTCCTCAGCTCCTCAGGTCCTTACTACTGCAGCTACTCAGCTCCTCAGGTCCTTACTGCTGGAGTGAAACACATGTTTTTATAAGCCCAGTCATTGCGCAACATTTATAAACACAATCTGTTTGTTAAAAACAGTTTTGATGGCCACGTTTTTTTTTTTTTAGAAGAGCTACTATTTTTCTTTCTCAACTTGTAATTGAAGTGCGCCTCCCATTCACCGATCAAGTGCATAGGCATCGGTAGGCAGGCTATCGGCGTGCCACTCAACACTTTACAATGATCTGGACGCCTTGTTTCAAAGTAGCCAAAAATCAGACCATAGAAACATAGAGGGAATTATTTTTTCCTCCTAATATGATAACAATTATACCATTGAAAACATATTTTCTCTCCTGTTCTATTGGTTTTCATATCAACTTTCTTTCAATTGTCTAGAAGCTAAAGGCACAATCCTATAGTTATATTAACAACCCGTTCTAGTTGGTACGTCTTTAGTTTAAGACAACAGGATCAAGTCTGAAGGGTTGAAGAACAAGAGAGAAAAACCAGCGATTTCAAATATATTCCTTACAAATAGAAAACTATTTGTAGCAATTATATGAAAAGGGAACAACATTCCCAACGCTTTCCTTGTCAATAATACCATTTATATAATAATAATACCATCTTCAGACGAAGAGGAGGAGGAACGCCGTTACGCTTTCCTTGTCAATAATACAATTTTGTCCATAATCTTGATGAAGAATGGTAATTACCTCACTTGTTTGAGACCACAAAATAATCCAAAATAGCTGCTAATAGTTTTCTATTGAAAATACTGTGATTGAATAATTTTGTTTTTTGAGAGTAAATTATATATATATAAAAAAAAAATTAAAAAGTGAATTCTCATTTCTACACACTCTACCTGGTTTAATTGGTTTATGTTTACGTGAGCTGTTTTTTTCACATGGTTGTTTTCTATTCGTAACTATGGAGACCAAGCAGCTCCTCTAGTTACACACATCTGTTCTTTATCTCCGTGACAACCCCTACTTCAAACTACTCTTTGAGTAATGGCGCGTGTGTGAAGATCCCGTATTCCACTTTATAAAACGTTCCGTTCAGCTGGTGGTTTTACTGATTGACAGACTAATGTTTATTAACATGTAGCCTTGCCCAACAGGCCCAACACTTTGCTGACTCGGTGTGTTTGGAGACCCCTGCCTGCTAGCGCCCTGCTTTCTAAAAGCTCAAATCTCATCTTTATGCGCTTTGACACATTTCATTACTAGCATGGTCTTAAGAGGGCTGGCAAGCTCTGAGCTCTGGGGATTTCATCTGGCTAAAACCTCCTCTGTAGGTATCTGTTACGCTGTTGCTGGGCAATACACAGGAACCCACCCTTCTCTTTCTTCTCTCTCTCTGCCTCTCTTTTTTTCTCTCTCTCTCTCTCTCTCTCTCTCTCTCTCTCTGCCTCTCTTTCTTCTCTCTCTTCTCTCTCTCTGCCTCTCTCTCTTCTCTCTCTCTGCCTCTCTTTCTTCTCTCTCTTCTCTCTCTCTGCCTCTCTCTCTGCCTCTTTTTCTTCTCTCTCTCTGCCTCTCTTTCTTCTCTCTCTCTCTGCCTCTTTTTGATTGGCTGCTTCCAGCCCTGTTTGGGACTCCCACTAGTTGATTGGCTGCTTCCAGCCCTGTTTGGGACTCCCACTAGTTGATTGGCTGCTTAAAGCCATGTTTGGGACTCCCACTAGTTGATTGGCTGCTTAAAGCCATGTTTGGGACTTCCACTAGTTGATTGGCTGCTTAAAGCCATGTTTGGGACTCCCACTAGTTGATTGGCTGCTTAAAGCCATGTTTGGGACTCCCACTAGTTGATTGGCTGTTTCCAGCCCTGTTT
>NC_092149.1:87912040-87942040 GCF_045791955.1 Oncorhynchus clarkii lewisi
ATAGGGCTCTGGTCTAAAGTAGTACACTATATAGGGAATAGGCTGCCATTTGGGACACCCTCACATTCTTTAGAAGAAGGCTGACAGGGAGGAGAGCAGGAGACTGGCTTTTTACTGGCTGGCTGACTGGTTGGTTATTGGCTAGCTGACTGGTTGGTTATTGGCTAGCTGACTGGCTGACTGGTTACTGGCTGACTGGTTGTCTGGCTGTTTGACTGGCTGGATACTGACTGGCTGGTTACTGACTGGCTGGTTACTGACTGCCTGACTGGCTGGTTACTGACTGGCTTTTTACTGACTGGCTGGCTGACTGGTTGTCTGACTGGTTACTGGCTGGCTGGCTGACTGGTTTGTTATTGGCTAGCTGACTGGCTGACTGGTTACTGGTTGTCTGGCTGTTTGACTGACTGGTTACTGGCTGTCTGACTAGTCGGTTATCGGCTAGCTGAGTGGCCGACTGGCTGGTTACTGACTGGCTGTTGACTGACTGACTGACTGGCTGGTTACTGACTGGCTGGTGACTGACTGGCTGACTGGCTGGTGACTGGCTGGCTGGCTGCCTGACTGACTGGCTGGCTGGCCGACTGGCTGGTTACTGACTGGCTGGTGACTGACTGGCTGGCTGACTCTCCCTCCCTCTAAGAATTGATAAAAAGTTTGTTGTGCGTTCACCTTGAAAGCCACCATGTTGGGCTAATAGGGATTGATGGATCCATTTGTCTAGGAGTCCATCTGTTTGTGTGTGTACCTGAGATCACACACTCTCATCTCTCGCCAGTCTCTCCTTCTGAGCCAGACTTCATCACACTCTAACCCTCTCCTTCACCTTCTGATGCTGCTATGCAGCTGGTTAAAACTATGACAGGTTCCCCATTTCTGAGCTGTCAGACTTCATGTGTGTACTGTGTGACAGGATGGGCCCTCCCTCAGTGACCTCTGCCCCCTACATCCCTACACCGCCGCCTCGCTAACCCAAGGGAGGGGGGAGGGAGGGAGGGAGAGAGAGAGGGGGGGGGGGGAGGGAGGGAGGGAGAGAGGGAGGGGGAGTGAGGGAGAGAGGGAGGGAGTGGGAGGCAGGGAGGGGGAGGGATGGAGGGGGAGTGAGGGAGGGGGAGGGAGGGAGGGAGGGAGGGGGAGGGAGGGAGAGGGGGAGGGAGGGGGAGGGGGAGTGAGGGAGAGAGGGAGGGAGAGAGGGAGGGGGCATTACCTGACTGAATAGACAGCTTGCTACCGACACTAGTCTGTCCATGTGGTAGCTAGTCAGCCATTTGAGATGTTGAAGAGTTATTTAGGGCTTACTGGATCATGTTTTAAAATGGAACCCTTATATCATGCTTGCCTTAGCATTTACTGGTAGACACATTGTGTCACGCCCTGACTTTAGAGAGCTTGTTTATGTCTCTATTTGGTTTGGTCAGGGTGTGATGTGGGGTGGGCATTCTATGTTTTCTATTTCTTTGATTCTGGCCCAGTGTGGTTCCCAGTCAGTCAGCTGTCTGTCGTTGTCTCTGATTGGGAACCATACTTAGGCAGCCCTTTTTCCCACCTGTGATTGTGGGTAGTTGTCTACGTGTCGTGGCCTGCGAGTACTACGTAGCTTTACGGTCGTTAGTTATTTCTTGTTTTGTTTAGCGACATTATAAATAAAATGTACGCTCGCCACGCTGGGCCTTGGTCCGTTCCTTTCGACGAGCTTGACTACGTCTTTCCTACCAATTCTGCTGGTCGCTGCTCCATACAACAACAAGGTGTCTCTCTGCCTGACAGGTTATCTATAGGCTATATGTGTGGTTATCTATAGGCTATATGTGTGGTTATCTATAGGCTATATGTGTGGTTATCTATAGGCTATATGTGTGCAGTGATAAATAATCGACACAACGAACAGCTTGGGGGGGATCCCATCTGTTTATTCAATGTTTTATATTTTAATCAATTATATATCCTAGATTAAAAAAATATTACAATATTGTTTTCACTAACGGGGAAGATCAACTGACCCAGAGGGCTTCCAAAACATTCCATGTATGTACCCACAGCAGAGAACACACACACACACACACACACACACACACACACACGCAGGGGAATTCCCGTGCCGTTGTTTCCTCTTCAGGAAGTGGGTATAGTTTTGGTCACATTACTGTTTGAATAAATGGTGTGCAGTGTCGTAGCCTGATAATCCAAATGATTCAGGACCCACTTCCACGTCTAGTTTTTACCTTGTTACTGTTGGGATGTTAGTTACTGATTTTAACAGGAACAGAGAAACACGCTTTTTCTGGTACAGAATTTAGCTGGGTGCCTGGAGCGTGATCATTCTGAGAGAGAGAGGGGGAGAGAGGGAGGGAGGGAGGGAGGGAGAGAGAGAGAGAGAGAGAATTGTATGTGTGTGTTATTTATATATATATATATATGTATATATAGTCTTCCTGGTTGTGTAATAGTCATGTGACTCATCTTGATTTTGATTCATCAGATCTCTGCCCAAACCACCAAACACACATACACTCTTAGCTGGAACACTGGTATCTGTCGTTCTTGTGAGTGATGTTTTGCTTGGTGTTTTTTGAGCTGTGTGACGGGAGACAGGGTTAAATGTATTGTCAATTAGGAGACAGGGTCAATCAGCTTGTACATGATGTTATTGCCACTGTTTGGGTCATGAGTGTGATGGAATGCCAGTACATAGTGAGGTGAGAGTCCCTACACTGCATTCAGAAAGGATTCGGACCCCTTGACTGTTTTTCCACATTTTGATACATTACAGCCTTATTCTAAAATTGATTAAATTGTGTTTTTTTTCCCCCTCATCAATCAACACACAAAACCCCATGATGACATCACAAAACCCCATAATGACATCACAATACCCCATAATGACATCACAATACCCCATAATGACATCACAATACCCCATAATGACGAGCCGAAAACAGATTTTTAGAACCTTTTGCAAATGTATTAAAAATGAAAAACAGATTATTTACGTTAGTATTCAGACCCTTTGCTATGAGACTCGGAATTGAGCTCAGGTTCACCCAGTTTCCATTGATCATCAGTGAGATGTTTCTACAACTTGATTGGAGTCCACCTGTCGTAAATTCAGTTGATTGGACATGATTTGGAAAGGCACACACCTGTCTTTATAAGGTCCCACAGTTGACAGTGCATGTCGTAGCAAAAAACAAGCCGTGAGGTCGAAGGAATTGTCCGTAGAGCCCATAGACAGTACTGTGTCGAGGCACAGATCTGGGGAAGGGTATTGTGATGTCATAATGGGGTCACTGTACATCTCTCTCTGTAGGCAGTGTCCATATTTCTCTCTCTAGGGGCAGTGTCCCTATATCTCCCTTTAGGGGCAGTGTCCCTATATCTCCCTCTAGGGGCAGTGTCCCTATATCTGCCTCTCTAGGGGCAGTGTCCCTATATCTGCCTCTCTAGGGGCAGTGTCCCTATATCTCCCTCTAGGAACAGATTCCCTATATCTCCCTCTGGGGGCAGTGTCCCTATATCTCCCTCTGGGGGCAGTGTCCCTATATCTCCCTCTGGGGGCAGTGTCCCTATATCTCCCTCTGGGGGCAGTGTCCCTATATCTCCCTCTGGGGGCAGAGTCCCTATATCTCCCTCTAGGGGCAGAGTCCCTATATTTCCCTCTAGGGGCAGTGTCCTTATATCTCTTTCATGGGGCAGTGTCCCTATATCTCCCTCTAGGGGCAGTGTCCCTATATCACCCTCTATGGTCAGTGTCCCTATATCTCCCTCTAGGGGCAGTGTCCTTATATCTCTTTCATGGGGCAGTGTCCCTATATCTCCCTCTAGGGGCAGAGTCCCTATATTTCCCTCTAGGGGCAGTGTCCTTATATCTCTTTCATGGAGCAGTGTCCCTATATCTCCCTATTGGGGCAGTGTCCCTATATTTCCCTCTAGGGGCAGTGTCCTTATATCTCTTTCATGGAGCAGTGTCCCTATATCTCCCTCTAGGGGCAGTGTCCTTATATCTCTTTCATGGGGCAGTGTCCCTATATCTCCCTCTAGGGGCAGAGTCCCTATATTTCCCTCTAGGGGCAGTGTCCTTATATCTCTTTCATGGAGCAGTGTCCCTATATCTCCCTATTGGGGCAGTGTCCCTATATTTCCCTCTAGGGGCAGTGTCCTTATATCTCTTTCATGGAGCAGTGTCCCTATATCTCCCTCTGGGGGCAGAGTCCCCTTCTCTTCTCCTTCTTCCTCTACTGTCCCCCTCAGAGGGCTCTCCTGCCCAGGTCCCTAACCTGTCTCCTTCTCCCCTCCTCAGAGGGCCCTCCTGCCCAGGTCCCTAACCTGTCTCCCTCTCCCCTCCTCAGAGGGCCCTCCTGCCCAGGTCCCTAACCTGTCTCCCTCTACCCTCCTCAGAGCCCTCCTGCCCAGGTCCCTAACCTGTCTCCCTCTCCCCTCCTCAGAGGGCCCTCCTGCTCAGGTCCCTAACCTGTCTCCCTCTCCCTGTCCACTAACCATGTCTCTCTCCCCTCCTCAGAGCCCTCCACGGCCGTGGACCTTGGTCCTACCTTGGGTTTGAAGAAGTCCAGTTCTCTGGAGAGTCTGCAGACGGCCATGTCAGAGGTCAGGAAGAATGAGCCCCTCCCCTTTCACAGGCCACGCCCCCACATGGTCAGGGGGAGGGGCTGCAACGAGAGCTTCAGAGCGGCCATTGACAAATCTTACGACGGACCAGCTGATGAAGATGATGGTAAGATATCAGAGATAGAGAGACACACACACACACACATACTCCCTCTCGCGCACCAACCCTCTAACCTTTCAACACTTAACCTGCCTTAACGACTGACGACAGGACACAGAAGACAGGATATGTAGATAGCTACAAAGAAGTTAAAATATGATGTGTCCGGGCCTCCCGGGTGGCGCAGTGGTTAAGGGCGCTGTACTGCAGCGCCAGCTGTGCCATCAGAGTCCCTGGGTTCGCGCCCAGGCTCTGTCGTAACCGGCCGCGACCGGGAGGTCCGTGGGGCGACGCACAATTGGCCTAGCGTCGCCCGGGTTAGGGGAGGGCTTGGTCGGTAGGGGTGTCCTTGTCTCATCGCGCACCAGCGACTCCTGTGGCGGGCCGGGCGCAGTGTGCGCTAACCAAGGTGGCCAGGTGCACGGTGTAGCCTCCGACACATTGGTGCGGCTGGCTTCCGGGTTGGATGTGCGCTGTGTTAAAGAAGCAGCGGCTTGGTTGGTTGTGTATCGGAGGACGCATGACTTTCAACCTTCGTCTCTCCCGAGCCCGTACGGGAGTTGTAGAGATGAGACAAGATAGTAGCTACCAACAATTGGACACCACGAAATTGGGGAGAAAAAGGGGTAACATTTTAAAAATAAAAGAAATAAGCTATGTATTATAAATGAATGAATGAACCAACTAAATTGGGGAGAAAAAGGGGGTAAAATAAAAAATTGTTTTTTAAAATATGATGTGTCCTAACATTCAAATCCCAGAATGCAGTATAACTGCAGTACACTATATTGATTGCAGCTTGACGTCATCATAGTGCGTGGCTGTGGGAAACACTTGGTTGGTTATTTTAACTAAAACAATAACCAATCTTTGTTTTTTTTTGCGTGGATTCCGCGACGTGGTTAGCTTTTAACAGTATGGAGTGCTATTTCTTGTCCCGGTATCCCGCTTAACAGACAGGTTGAAGCTTGACAGATTCGCTAAGCTGCTAGCCATCAAGCTAACAAAGTTGGTCCCAGAGGAGTTTTCCACTGAAGTCCACTTTGTCTGGAGAGGTACATGGTTCCAGAGCTGTAGGAGATGGAGAGGTACATGGTTCCAGAGCTGTAGATGTATCTACTACACTTTGTCTGGAGAGGTACATGGTTCCAGAGCTGTAGGAGATGTATCTACTGCACTTTGTCTGGAGAGGTACGTGGTTCCAGAGCTGTAGGAGATGGAGAGGTACATGGTTCCAGAGCTGTAGGAGATGGAGAGGTACATGGTTCCAGAGCTGTAGGAGATGGAGAGGTACATGGTTCCAGAGCTGTAGGAGATGGAGAGGTACATGGTTCCAGAGCTGTAGGAGATGGAGAGGTACATGGTTCCAGAGCTGTAGGAGATGGAGAGGTACATGGTTCCAGAGCTGTAGGAGATGTATCTACTACACTTTGTCTGGAGAGGTACGTGGTTCCAGAGCTGTAGGAGATGGAGAGGTACATGGTTCCAGAGCTGTAGGAGATGGAGAGGTACATGGTTCCAGAGCTGTAGGAGATGTATCTATTACACTTTGTTTTGGGGACAAACTGGATCACTCAGAGTTCCAATGCTGTAGTTGTTTGATTGCTGAGGATTACAGGCTTGAGGAGGCTTCCTTGATCACGCAGGTCGCCAGCCTACGTAAGAAACTGGAGAAAACTCAGAGTGGCATGTTGACCTTTTCTACGCCGGTGGCTGGACGGCTTTCGCACATGTTGGATGCACCTAGTGGTTAGAGACAGGTAGCCTGTCTCTAACCACTAGGTCACATGTCTCTAACCACTAGGTCACCTGTCTCTAACCACTAGGTCACTTGTCTCTAACCACTAGGTCACCTGTCTCTAACCACTAGGTCACCTGTCTCTAACCACTAGGCTACCTGTCTCTAACCACTAGGTAATCTGTCTCTAACCACTAGGCTACCTGTCTCTAACCACTAGGCTACCTGTCTCTAACCACTAGGCTACATGTCTCTAACCACTAGGTCACCTGTCTATAACCACTAGGCTACCTGTCTCTAACCACTAGGCTACCTGTCTCTAACCACTAGGCTACCTGTCTCTAACCACTAGGCTACCTGTCTCTAACCACTAGAATACCTGTCTCTAACCACTAGGCTACCTGTCTCTAACCACTAGGCTACCTGTCTCTAACCACTAGGTCACCTGTCTCTAACCACTAGGTCACCTGTCTCTAACCACTAGGTCACCTGTCTCTAACCACTAGGTCACATGTCTCTAACCACTAGGTCACCTGTCTCTAACCACTAGGTCACCTGTCTCTAACCACTAGGCTACGCTGCCACCTCTACACTCTAACCACTAGGCTCCCTGTCTCTAACCACTAGGCTACCTGTCTCTAACCACTAGGTCACCTGTCTCTAACCACTAGGTCACCTGTCTCTAACCACTAGGTCACATGTCTCTAACCACTAGGTCACCTGTCTCTAACCACTAGGCTACCTGTCTCTAACCACTAGGCTACCTGTCTCTAACCACTAGGTCACCTGTCTCTAACCACTAGGTCACCTGTCTCTAACCACTAGGTCACATGTCTCTAACCACTAGGTCACCTGTCTCTAACCACTAGGTCACCTGTCTCTAACCACTAGGTCACCTGTCTCTAACCACTAGGTCACCTGTCTTTAACCACTAGGTCACCTGTCTCTAACCACTAGGTCACCTGTCTCTAACCACTAGGTCACCTGTCTCTAACCACTAGGCTACCTGTCTCTAACCACTAGATCACCTGTCTCTAACCACTAGTCTACCTGTCTCTAACCACTAGGCCACCTGTCTCTAACCACTAGGTCACCTGTCTCTAACCACTAGGTCACATGTCTCTAACCACTAGGTCACCTCTCTCTAACCACTAGGTCACATGTCTCTAACCACTAGATCACCTGTCTCTAACCACTAGGTCACCTGTCTCTAACCACTAGGTCACCTGTCTCTAACCACTAGGCTACGCTGCCACCTCTACACTCTAACCACTAGGCTCCCTGTCTCTAACCACTAGGCTACCTGTCTCTAACCACTAGGTCACCTGTCTCTAACCACTAGGTCACCTGTCTCTAACCACTAGGTCACATGTCTCTAACCACTAGGCTACCTGTCTCTAACCACTAGGCTACCTGTCTCTAACCACTAGGTCACCTGTCTCTAACCACTAGGTCACCTGTCTCTAACCACTAGGTCACATGTCTCTAACCACTAGGTCACCTGTCTCTAACCACTAGGTCACCTGTCTCTAACCACTAGGTCACCTGTCTCTAACCACTAGGTCACCTGTCTTTAACCACTAGGTCACCTGTCTCTAACCACTAGGTCACCTGTCTCTAACCACTAGGTCACCTGTCTCTAACCACTAGGCTACCTGTCTCTAACCACTAGATCACCTGTCTCTAACCACTAGTCTACCTGTCTCTAACCACTAGGCCACCTGTCTCTAACCACTAGGTCACCTGTCTCTAACCACTAGGTCACATGTCTCTAACCACTAGGTCACCTGTCTCTAACCACTAGGTCACATGTCTCTAACCACTAGGTCACCTGTCTCTAACCACTAGGTCACCTGTCTCTAACCACTAGGTCACCTGTCTCTAACCACTAGGTCACCTGTCTCTAACCACTAGGTCACCTGTCTCTAACCACTAGGCTACCTGTCTCTAACCACTAGGCTACATGTCTCTAACCACTAGGTCACCTGTCTCTAACCACTAGGCTACCTGTCTCTAACCACTAGGTCACCTGTCTCTAACCACTAGTCTACCTGTCTCTAACCACTAGGTCACCTGTCTCTAACCACTAGGTAACCTGTGTCTAACCACTAGGTCACATGTCTCTAACCACTAGGTCACCTGTCTCTAACCACTAGGTCACATGTCTCTAACCACTAGGTCACCTGTCTCTAACCACTAGGTCACCTGTCTCTAACCACTAGTCTACCTGTCTCTAACCACTAGGCCAACTGTCTCTAACCACTAGGTCACCTGTCTCTAACCACTAGGTCACCTGTCTCTAACCACTAGGTCACATGTCTCTAACCACTAGGTCACCTGTCTCTAACCACTAGGCCACCTGTCTCTAACCACTAGGTCACCTGTCTCTAACCACTAGGTCACATGTCTCTAAACACTAGGTCACCTGTCTCTAACCACTAGGTCACCTGTCTCTAACCACTAGGTCACCTGTCTCTAACCACTAGGTCACCTGTCTCTAACCACTAGGTCACCTGTCTAACCACTAGGTCACATGTCTCTAACCACTAGGTCACCTGTCTCTAACCACTAGGTCACATGTCTCTAACCACTAGGTCACCTGTCTCTAACCACTAGGCTACCTGTCTCTAACCACTAGTCTACCTGTCTCTAACCACTAGGCCACCTGTCTCTAACCACTAGGTCACCTGTCTCTAACCACTAGGTCACCTGTCTCTAACCACTAGGTCACATGTCTCTAACCACTAGGTCACCTGTCTCTAACCACTAGTCTACCTGTCTCTAACCACTAGGCCACCTGTCTCTAACCACTAGGTCACCTGTCTCTAACCACTAGGTCACCTGTCTCTAACCACTAGGTCACATGTCTCTAACCACTAGGTCACCTGTCTCTAACCACTAGGCCACCTGTCTCTAACCACTAGGTCACCTGTCTCTAACCACTAGGTCACCTGTCTCTAACCACTAGGTCACCTGTCTCTAACCACTAGGTCACCTGTCTCTAACCACTAGGTCACCTGTCTCTAAACACTAGGTCACCTGTCTCTAAACACTAGGTCACCTGTCTCTAACCACTAGGTCACCTGTCTCTAACCACTAGGCTACCTGTCTCTAACCACTAGGCTACCTGTCTCTAACCACTAGGTCACCTGTCTCTAACCACTAGGTCACCTGTCTCTAACCACTAGGTCACATGTCTCTAACCACTAGGTCACCTGTCTCTAACCACTAGGTCACATGTCTCTAACCACTAGGTCACCTGTCTCTAACCACTAGGTCACCTGTCTCTAACCACTAGGTCACCTGTCTCTAACCACTAGGTCACCTGTCTCTAACCACTAGGTCACCTGTCTCTAACCACTAGGCTACCTGTCTCTAACCACTAGGCTACATGTCTCTAACCACTAGGTCACCTGTCTCTAACCACTAGGCTACCTGTCTCTAACCACTAGGTCACCTGTCTCTAACCACTAGTCTACCTGTCTCTAACCACTAGGCCAACTGTCTCTAACCACTAGGTCACCTGTCTCTAACCACTAGGTCACCTGTCTCTAACCACTAGGTCACATGTCTCTAACCACTAGGTCACCTGTCTCTAACCACTAGGCCACCTGTCTCTAACCACTAGGTCACCTGTCTCTAACCACTAGGTCACCTGTCTCTAACCACTAGGTCACCTGTCTCTAACCACTAGTTCACCTGTCTCTAACCACTAGGTCACCTGTCTCTAACCACTAGGTCACCTGTCTCTAACCACTAGGTCACCTGTCTCTAACCACTAGGTCACATGTCTCTAAACACTAGGTCACCTGTCTCTAACCACTAGGTCACCTGTCTCTAACCACTAGGTCACCTGTCTCTAACCACTAGGTCACCTGTCTCTAACCACTAGGTCACCTGTCTAACCACTAGGTCACATGTCTCTAACCACTAGGTCACCTGTCTCTAACCACTAGGTCACATGTCTCTAACCACTAGGTCACCTGTCTCTAACCACTAGGTCACCTGTCTCTAACCACTAGGTCACCTGTCTCTAACCACTAGGCTACATGTCTCTAACCACTAGGTCACCTGTCTCTAACCACTAGGCTACCTGTCTCTAACCACTAGGTCACCTGTCTCTAACCACTAGTCTACCTGTCTCTAACCACTAGGCCACCTGTCTCTAACCACTAGGTCACCTGTCTCTAACCACTAGGTCACCTGTCTCTAACCACTAGGTCACATGTCTCTAACCACTAGGTCACCTGTCTCTAACCACTAGGCCACCTGTCTCTAACCACTAGGTCACCTGTCTCTAACCACTAGGTCACCTGTCTCTAACCACTAGGTCACCTGTCTCTAACCACTAGGTCACCTGTCTCTAAACACTAGGTCACCTGTCTCTAAACACTAGGTCACCTGTCTCTAACCACTAGGTCACCTGTCTCTAACCACTAGGTCACCTGTCTCTAACCACTAGGTCACCTGTCTCTAACCACTAGGTCACCTGTCTCTAACCACTAGGTCACCTGTCTAACCACTAGGTCACATGTCTCTAACCACTAGGTCACCTGTCTCTAACCACTAGGTCACATGTCTCTAACCACTAGGTCACCTGTCTCTAACCACTAGGCTACCTGTCTCTAACCACTAGGCTACCTGTCTCTAACCACTAGGTCACCTGTCTCTAACCACTAGGTCACCTGTCTCTAACCACTAGGTCACATGTCTCTAACCACTAGGTCACCTGTCTCTAACCACTAGGTCACCTGTCTCTAACCACTAGGTCACCTGTCTCTAACCACTAGGTCACCTGTCTCTAACCACTAGGTCACCTGTCTCTAACCACTAGGTCACATGTCTCTAACCACTAGGCTACCTGTCTCTAACCACTAGGCTACCTGTCTCTAACCACTAGGTCACCTGTCTCTAACCACTAGGTCACCTGTCTCTAACCACTAGGTCACATGTCTCTAACCACTAGGTCACCTGTCTCTAACCACTAGGTCACCTGTCTCTAACCACTAGGTCACCTGTCTCTAACCACTAGGTCACCTGTCTTTAACCACTAGGTCACCTGTCTCTAACCACTAGGTCACCTGTCTCTAACCACTAGGTCACCTGTCTCTAACCACTAGGCTACCTGTCTCTAACCACTAGATCACCTGTCTCTAACCACTAGTCTACCTGTCTCTAACCACTAGGCCACCTGTCTCTAACCACTAGGTCACCTGTCTCTAACCACTGGGTCACATGTCTCTAACCACTAGGTCACCTGTCTCTAACCACTAGGTCACATGTCTCTAACCACTAGGTCACCTGTCTCTAACCACTAGGTCACCTGTCTCTAACCACTAGGTCACCTGTCTCTAACCACTAGGTCACCTGTCTCTAACCACTAGGTCACCTGTCTCTAACCACTAGGCTACATGTCTCTAACCACTAGGTCACCTGTCTCTAACCACTAGGCTACCTGTCTCTAACCACTAGGTCACCTGTCTCTAACCACTAGTCTACCTGTCTCTAACCACTAGGCCACCTGTCTCTAACCACTAGGTCACCTGTCTCTAACCACTAGGTCACCTGTCTCTAACCACTAGGTCACATGTCTCTAACCACTAGGTCACCTGTCTCTAACCACTAGTCTACCTGTCTCTAACCACTAGGCCACCTGTCTCTAACCACTAGGTCACCTGTCTCTAACCACTAGGTCACCTGTCTCTAACCACTAGGTCACATGTCTCTAACCACTAGGTCACCTGTCTCTAACCACTAGGCCACCTGTCTCTAACCACTAGGTCACCTGTCTCTAACCACTAGGTCACCTGTCTCTAACCACTAGGTCACCTGTCTCTAACCACTAGGTCACCTGTCTCTAACCACTAGGTCACCTGTCTCTAAACACTAGGTCACCTGTCTCTAAACACTAGGTCACCTGTCTCTAACCACTAGGTCACCTGTCTCTAACCACTAGGCTACCTGTCTCTAACCACTAGGCTACCTGTCTCTAACCACTAGGTCACCTGTCTCTAACCACTAGGTAACCACACCTGTCTCTAACCACTAGGTCACCTGTCTCTAACCACTAGGTCACCTGTCTCTAACCACTAGGTCACCTGTCTCTAACCACTAGGTCACCTGTCTCTAACCACTAGGTCACATGTCTCTAACCACTAGGTCACCTGTCTCTAACCACTAGGTCACCTGTCTCTAACCACTAGGTCACCTGTCTCTAACCACTAGGTCACCTGTCTCTAACCACTAGGTCACCTGTCTCTAACCACTAGGCTACCTGTCTCTAACCACTAGGCTACATGTCTCTAACCACTAGGTCACCTGTCTCTAACCACTAGGCTACCTGTCTCTAACCACTAGGTCACCTGTCTCTAACCACTAGTCTACCTGTCTCTAACCACTAGGCCAACTGTCTCTAACCACTAGGTCACCTGTCTCTAACCACTAGGTCACCTGTCTCTAACCACTAGGTCACATGTCTCTAACCACTAGGTCACCTGTCTCTAACCACTAGGCTACCTGTCTCTAACCACTAGGCTACATGTCTCTAACCACTAGGTCACCTGTCTCTAACCACTAGGCTACCTGTCTCTAACCACTAGGTCACCTGTCTCTAACCACTAGTCTACCTGTCTCTAACCACTAGGCCAACTGTCTCTAACCACTAGGTCACCTGTCTCTAACCACTAGGTCACCTGTCTCTAACCACTAGGTCACATGTCTCTAACCACTAGGTCACCTGTCTCTAACCACTAGGCCACCTGTCTCTAACCACTAGGTCACCTGTCTCTAACCACTAGGTCACCTGTCTCTAACCACTAGGTCACCTGTCTCTAACCACTAGTTCACCTGTCTCTAACCACTAGGTCACCTGTCTCTAACCACTAGGTCACCTGTCTCTAACCACTAGGTCACCTGTCTCTAACCACTAGGTCACATGTCTCTAAACACTAGGTCACCTGTCTCTAACCACTAGGTCACCTGTCTCTAACCACTAGGTCACCTGTCTCTAACCACTAGGTCACCTGTCTCTAACCACTAGGTCACCTGTCTAACCACTAGGTCACATGTCTCTAACCACTAGGTCACCTGTCTCTAACCACTAGGTCACATGTCTCTAACCACTAGGTCACCTGTCTCTAACCACTAGGCTACCTGTCTCTAACCACTAGGCTACCTGTCTCTAACCACTAGGTCACCTGTCTCTAACCACTAGGTCACCTGTCTCTAACCACTAGGTCACATGTCTCTAACCACTAGGTCACCTGTCTCTAACCACTAGGTCACCTGTCTCTAACCACTAGGTCACCTGTCTCTAACCACTAGGTCACCTGTCTCTAACCACTAGGTCACCTGTCTCTAACCACTAGGTCACATGTCTCTAACCACTAGGCTACCTGTCTCTAACCACTAGGCTACCTGTCTCTAACCACTAGGTCACCTGTCTCTAACCACTAGGTCACCTGTCTCTAACCACTAGGTCACATGTCTCTAACCACTAGGTCACCTGTCTCTAACCACTAGGTCACCTGTCTCTAACCACTAGGTCACCTGTCTCTAACCACTAGGTCACCTGTCTTTAACCACTAGGTCACCTGTCTCTAACCACTAGGTCACCTGTCTCTAACCACTAGGTCACCTGTCTCTAACCACTAGGCTACCTGTCTCTAACCACTAGATCACCTGTCTCTAACCACTAGTCTACCTGTCTCTAACCACTAGGCCACCTGTCTCTAACCACTAGGTCACCTGTCTCTAACCACTGGGTCACATGTCTCTAACCACTAGGTCACCTGTCTCTAACCACTAGGTCACATGTCTCTAACCACTAGGTCACCTGTCTCTAACCACTAGGTCACCTGTCTCTAACCACTAGGTCACCTGTCTCTAACCACTAGGTCACCTGTCTCTAACCACTAGGTCACCTGTCTCTAACCACTAGGCTACATGTCTCTAACCACTAGGTCACCTGTCTCTAACCACTAGGCTACCTGTCTCTAACCACTAGGTCACCTGTCTCTAACCACTAGTCTACCTGTCTCTAACCACTAGGCCACCTGTCTCTAACCACTAGGTCACCTGTCTCTAACCACTAGGTCACCTGTCTCTAACCACTAGGTCACATGTCTCTAACCACTAGGTCACCTGTCTCTAACCACTAGGCCACCTGTCTCTAACCACTAGGTCACCTGTCTCTAACCACTAGGTCACCTGTCTCTAACCACTAGGTCACCTGTCTCTAACCACTAGGTCACCTGTCTCTAACCACTAGGTCACCTGTCTCTAAACACTAGGTCACCTGTCTCTAAACACTAGGTCACCTGTCTCTAACCACTAGGTCACCTGTCTCTAACCACTAGGCTACCTGTCTCTAACCACTAGGCTACCTGTCTCTAACCACTAGGTCACCTGTCTCTAACCACTAGGTCACCTGTCTCTAACCACTAGGTCACATGTCTCTAACCACTAGGTCACCTGTCTCTAACCACTAGGTCACATGTCTCTAACCACTAGGTCACCTGTCTCTAACCACTAGGTCACCTGTCTCTAACCACTAGGTCACCTGTCTCTAACCACTAGGTCACCTGTCTCTAACCACTAGGTCACCTGTCTCTAACCACTAGGCTACCTGTCTCTAACCACTAGGCTACATGTCTCTAACCACTAGGTCACCTGTCTCTAACCACTAGGCTACCTGTCTCTAACCACTAGGTCACCTGTCTCTAACCACTAGTCTACCTGTCTCTAACCACTAGGCCAACTGTCTCTAACCACTAGGTCACCTGTCTCTAACCACTAGGTCACCTGTCTCTAACCACTAGGTCACATGTCTCTAACCACTAGGTCACCTGTCTCTAACCACTAGGCCACCTGTCTCTAACCACTAGGTCACCTGTCTCTAACCACTAGGTCACCTGTCTCTAACCACTAGGTCACCTGTCTCTAACCACTAGTTCACCTGTCTCTAACCACTAGGTCACCTGTCTCTAACCACTAGGTCACCTGTCTCTAACCACTAGGTCACCTGTCTCTAACCACTAGGTCACATGTCTCTAAACACTAGGTCACCTGTCTCTAACCACTAGGTCACCTGTCTCTAACCACTAGGTCACCTGTCTCTAACCACTAGGTCACCTGTCTCTAACCACTAGGTCACCTGTCTAACCACTAGGTCACATGTCTCTAACCACTAGGTCACCTGTCTCTAACCACTAGGTCACATGTCTCTAACCACTAGGTCACCTGTCTCTAACCACTAGGCTACCTGTCTCTAACCACTAGTCTACCTGTCTCTAACCACTAGGCCACCTGTCTCTAACCACTAGGTCACCTGTCTCTAACCACTAGGTCACATGTCTCTAACCACTAGGTCACCTGTCTCTAACCACTAGGTCACCTGTCTCTAACCACTAGGTCACCTGTCTCTAACCACTAGGTCACCTGTCTCTAACCACTAGGTCACCTGTCTCTAACCACTAGGTCACATGTCTCTAACCACTAGGCTACCTGTCTCTAACCACTAGGCTACCTGTCTCTAACCACTAGGTCACCTGTCTCTAACCACTAGGTCACCTGTCTCTAACCACTAGGTCACATGTCTCTAACCACTAGGTCACCTGTCTCTAACCACTAGGTCACCTGTCTCTAACCACTAGGTCACCTGTCTCTAACCACTAGGTCACCTGTCTTTAACCACTAGGTCACCTGTCTCTAACCACTAGGTCACCTGTCTCTAACCACTAGGTCACCTGTCTCTAACCACTAGGCTACCTGTCTCTAACCACTAGATCACCTGTCTCTAACCACTAGTCTACCTGTCTCTAACCACTAGGCCACCTGTCTCTAACCACTAGGTCACCTGTCTCTAACCACTGGGTCACATGTCTCTAACCACTAGGTCACCTGTCTCTAACCACTAGGTCACATGTCTCTAACCACTAGGTCACCTGTCTCTAACCACTAGGCTACCTGTCTCTAACCACTAGGTCACCTGTCTCTAACCACTAGTCTACCTGTCTCTAACCACTAGGCCACCTGTCTCTAACCACTAGGTCACCTGTCTCTAACCACTAGGTCACCTGTCTCTAACCACTAGGTCACATGTCTCTAACCACTAGGTCACCTGTCTCTAACCACTAGGCCACCTGTCTCTAACCACTAGGTCACCTGTCTCTAACCACTAGGTCACCTGTCTCTAACCACTAGGTCACCTGTCTCTAACCACTAGGTCACCTGTCTCTAAACACTAGGTCACCTGTCTCTAAACACTAGGTCACCTGTCTCTAACCACTAGGTCACCTGTCTCTAACCACTAGGCTACCTGTCTCTAACCACTAGGCTACCTGTCTCTAACCACTAGGTCACCTGTCTCTAACCACTAGGTCACCTGTCTCTAACCACTAGGTCACATGTCTCTAACCACTAGGTCACCTGTCTCTAACCACTAGGTCACATGTCTCTAACCACTAGGTCACCTGTCTCTAACCACTAGGTCACCTGTCTCTAACCACTAGGTCACCTGTCTCTAACCACTAGGTCACCTGTCTCTAACCACTAGGTCACCTGTCTCTAACCACTAGGCTACCTGTCTCTAACCACTAGGCTACATGTCTCTAACCACTAGGTCACCTGTCTCTAACCACTAGGCTACCTGTCTCTAACCACTAGGTCACCTGTCTCTAACCACTAGTCTACCTGTCTCTAACCACTAGGCCAACTGTCTCTAACCACTAGGTCACCTGTCTCTAACCACTAGGTCACCTGTCTCTAACCACTAGGTCACATGTCTCTAACCACTAGGTCACCTGTCTCTAACCACTAGGCCACCTGTCTCTAACCACTAGGTCACCTGTCTCTAACCACTAGGTCACCTGTCTCTAACCACTAGGTCACCTGTCTCTAACCACTAGGTCACCTGTCTCTAACCACTAGGTCACCTGTCTCTAACCACTAGGTCACCTGTCTCTAACCACTAGGTCACATGTCTCTAAACACTAGGTCACCTGTCTCTAACCACTAGGTCACCTGTCTCTAACCACTAGGTCACCTGTCTCTAACCACTAGGTCACCTGTCTCTAACCACTAGGTCACCTGTCTAACCACTAGGTCACATGTCTCTAACCACTAGGTCACCTGTCTCTAACCACTAGGTCACATGTCTCTAACCACTAGGTCACCTGTCTCTAACCACTAGGCTACCTGTCTCTAACCACTAGGCTACCTGTCTCTAACCACTAGGTCACCTGTCTCTAACCACTAGGTCACCTGTCTCTAACCACTAGGTCACATGTCTCTAACCACTAGGTCACCTGTCTCTAACCACTAGGTCACCTGTCTCTAACCACTAGGTCACCTGTCTCTAACCACTAGGTCACCTGTCTCTAACCACTAGGTCACCTGTCTCTAACCACTAGGTCACATGTCTCTAACCACTAGGCTACCTGTCTCTAACCACTAGGCTACCTGTCTCTAACCACTAGGTCACCTGTCTCTAACCACTAGGTCACCTGTCTCTAACCACTAGGTCACATGTCTCTAACCACTAGGTCACCTGTCTCTAACCACTAGGTCACCTGTCTCTAACCACTAGGTCACCTGTCTCTAACCACTAGGTCACCTGTCTTTAACCACTAGGTCACCTGTCTCTAACCACTAGGTCACCTGTCTCTAACCACTAGGTCACCTGTCTCTAACCACTAGGCTACCTGTCTCTAACCACTAGATCACCTGTCTCTAACCACTAGTCTACCTGTCTCTAACCACTAGGCCACCTGTCTCTAACCACTAGGTCACCTGTCTCTAACCACTGGGTCACATGTCTCTAACCACTAGGTCACCTGTCTCTAACCACTAGGTCACATGTCTCTAACCACTAGGTCACCTGTCTCTAACCACTAGGTCACCTGTCTCTAACCACTAGGTCACCTGTCTCTAACCACTAGGTCACCTGTCTCTAACCACTAGGTCACCTGTCTCTAACCACTAGGCTACATGTCTCTAACCACTAGGTCACCTGTCTCTAACCACTAGGCTACCTGTCTCTAACCACTAGGTCACCTGTCTCTAACCACTAGTCTACCTGTCTCTAACCACTAGGCCACCTGTCTCTAACCACTAGGTCACCTGTCTCTAACCACTAGGTCACCTGTCTCTAACCACTAGGTCACATGTCTCTAACCACTAGGTCACCTGTCTCTAACCACTAGTCTACCTGTCTCTAACCACTAGGCCACCTGTCTCTAACCACTAGGTCACCTGTCTCTAACCACTAGGTCACCTGTCTCTAACCACTAGGTCACATGTCTCTAACCACTGGGTCACCTGTCTCTAACCACTAGGCCACCTGTCTCTAACCACTAGGTCACCTGTCTCTAACCACTAGGTCACCTGTCTCTAACCACTAGGTCACCTGTCTCTAACCACTAGGTCACCTGTCTCTAACCACTAGGTCACCTGTCTCTAAGCACTAGGTCACCTGTCTCTAAACACTAGGTCACCTGACCACTAGGTCACCTGTCACCTGTCTCTAACCACTAGTCTCTAAACACTAGGTCACCTGTCTCTAACCACTAGGTCACCTGTCTCTAACCACTAGGTCACCTGTCTCTAACCACTAGGTCACCTGTCTCTAACCACTAGGTCTCTAACCACTAGGTCACCTGTCTCTAACCACTAGGCTACCTGTCTCTAACCACTAGGCTACCTGTCTCTAACCACTAGGTCACCTGTCTCTAACCACTAGGTCACCTGTCTCTAACCACTAGGTCACATGTCTCTAACCACTAGGTCACCTGTCTCTAACCACTAGGTCACCTGTCTCTAACCACTAGGTCACCTGTCTCTAACCACTAGGTCACCTGTCTCTAACCACTAGTTCACCTGTCTCTAACCACTAGGTCACCTGTCTCTAACCACTAGGTCACCTGTCTCTAACCACTAGGTCACCTGTCTCTAACCACTAGGTCACATGTCTCTAAACACTAGGTCACCTGTCTCTAACCACTAGGTCACCTGTCTCTAACCACTAGGTCACCTGTCTCTAACCACTAGGTCACCTGTCTCTAACCACTAGGTCACCTGTCTAACCACTAGGTCACATGTCTCTAACCACTAGGTCACCTGTCTCTAACCACTAGGTCACATGTCTCTAACCACTAGGTCACCTGTCTCTAACCACTAGGCTACCTGTCTCTAACCACTAGGCTACCTGTCTCTAACCACTAGGTCACCTGTCTCTAACCACTAGGTCACCTGTCTCTAACCACTAGGTCACATGTCTCTAACCACTAGGTCACCTGTCTCTAACCACTAGGTCACCTGTCTCTAACCACTAGGTCACCTGTCTCTAACCACTAGGTCACCTGTCTCTAACCACTAGGTCACCTGTCTCTAACCACTAGGTCACATGTCTCTAACCACTAGGCTACCTGTCTCTAACCACTAGGCTACCTGTCTCTAACCACTAGGTCACCTGTCTCTAACCACTAGGTCACCTGTCTCTAACCACTAGGTCACATGTCTCTAACCACTAGGTCACCTGTCTCTAACCACTAGGTCACCTGTCTCTAACCACTAGGTCACCTGTCTCTAACCACTAGGTCACCTGTCTTTAACCACTAGGTCACCTGTCTCTAACCACTAGGTCACCTGTCTCTAACCACTAGGTCACCTGTCTCTAACCACTAGGCTACCTGTCTCTAACCACTAGATCACCTGTCTCTAACCACTAGTCTACCTGTCTCTAACCACTAGGCCACCTGTCTCTAACCACTAGGTCACCTGTCTCTAACCACTGGGTCACATGTCTCTAACCACTAGGTCACCTGTCTCTAACCACTAGGTCACATGTCTCTAACCACTAGGTCACCTGTCTCTAACCACTAGGTCACCTGTCTCTAACCACTAGGTCACCTGTCTCTAACCACTAGGTCACCTGTCTCTAACCACTAGGTCACCTGTCTCTAACCACTAGGCTACATGTCTCTAACCACTAGGTCACCTGTCTCTAACCACTAGGCTACCTGTCTCTAACCACTAGGTCACCTGTCTCTAACCACTAGTCTACCTGTCTCTAACCACTAGGCCACCTGTCTCTAACCACTAGGTCACCTGTCTCTAACCACTAGGTCACCTGTCTCTAACCACTAGGTCACATGTCTCTAACCACTAGGTCACCTGTCTCTAACCACTAGGTCACCTGTCTCTAACCACTAGGTCACCTGTCTCTAACCACTAGGTCACCTGTCTCTAACCACTAGGTCACCTGTCTCTAACCACTAGGTCACCTGTCTCTAACCACTAGGTCACCTGTCTCTAAACACTAGGTCACCTGTCTCTAAACACTAGGTCACCTGTCTCTAACCACTAGGTCACCTGTCTCTAACCACTAGGCTACCTGTCTCTAACCACTAGGCTACCTGTCTCTAACCACTAGGTCACCTGTCTCTAACCACTAGGTCACCTGTCTCTAACCACTAGGTCACATGTCTCTAACCACTAGGTCACCTGTCTCTAACCACTAGGTCACATGTCTCTAACCACTAGGTCACCTGTCTCTAACCACTAGGTCACCTGTCTCTAACCACTAGGTCACCTGTCTCTAACCACTAGGTCACCTGTCTCTAACCACTGGGTCACCTGTCTCTAACCACTAGGCTACCTGTCTCTAACCACTAGGCTACATGTCTCTAACCACTAGGTCACCTGTCTCTAACCACTAGGCTACCTGTCTCTAACCACTAGGTCACCTGTCTCTAACCACTAGTCTACCTGTCTCTAACCACTAGGCCAACTGTCTCTAACCACTAGGTCACCTGTCTCTAACCACTAGGTCACCTGTCTCTAACCACTAGGTCACATGTCTCTAACCACTAGGTCACCTGTCTCTAACCACTAGGCCACCTGTCTCTAACCACTAGGTCACCTGTCTCTAACCACTAGGTCACCTGTCTCTAACCACTAGGTCACCTGTCTCTAACCACTAGTTCACCTGTCTCTAACCACTAGGTCACCTGTCTCTAACCACTAGGTCACCTGTCTCTAACCACTAGGTCACCTGTCTCTAACCACTAGGTCACATGTCTCTAAACACTAGGTCACCTGTCTCTAACCACTAGGTCACCTGTCTCTAACCACTAGGTCACCTGTCTCTAACCACTAGGTCACCTGTCTCTAACCACTAGGTCACCTGTCTAACCACTAGGTCACATGTCTCTAACCACTAGGTCACCTGTCTCTAACCACTAGGTCACATGTCTCTAACCACTAGGTCACCTGTCTCTAACCACTAGGCTACCTGTCTCTAACCACTAGTCTACCTGTCTCTAACCACTAGGCCACCTGTCTCTAACCACTAGGTCACCTGTCTCTAACCACTAGGTCACCTGTCTCTAACCACTAGGTCACCTGTCTCTAACCACTAGGTCACCTGTCTCTAACCACTAGGTCACCTGTCTCTAACCACTAGTCACCTGTCTCTAACCACTGTCATGTCTCTAACCACTAGCTACCTGTCTCTAACCACTCACCTGTCTCTAACCACTAGGTCACCTGTCTCTAACCACTAGGTCACCTGTCTCTAACCACTAGGTCACCTGTAACCACTAGGTCACCTGCTACCTGTCTCTAACCACTAGTACCTGTCTCTAACCACTAGGCCACCTGGTCACCTGTCTCTAACCACTAGTCTCACCTGTCTCTCACATGTCTCTACCTGTCTCTACCACCACTAGGTCACCTGTCTCAGGCTACCTGTCTCTAACCACCTACCTGTCTCTAACCACTAGGTCACCTGTCTCTAACCACTAGGTCACCTGTCTCTAACCACTAGTCTCTAACCACTAGGCTACCTGTCTCTAACCACTAGTCTACCTGTCACCTGTCTCTAACCACTAGGTCACCTGTCTCTAACCACTAGGTCACCTGTCTAACCACTAGGTCACATGTCTCTAACCACTAGGTCACCTGTCTCTAACCACTAGGTCACATGTCTCTAACCACTAGGTCACCTGTCTCTAACCACTAGGCTACCTGTCTCTAACCACTAGTCTACCTGTCTCTAACCACTAGGCCACCTGTCTCTAACCACTAGGTCACCTGTCTCTAACCACTAGGTCACCTGTCTCTAACCACTAGGTCACCTGTCTCTAACCACTAGGTCACATGTCTCTAACCACTAGGCTACCTGTCTCTAACCACTAGGCTACCTGTCTCTAACCACTAGGTCACCTGTCTCTAACCACTAGGTCACCTGTCTCTAACCATGTCTCTAACCACTAGGTCACCTGTCTCTAACCACTAGGTCACCTGTCTCTAACCACTAGGTCACCTGTCTCTAACCACTAGGTCACCTGTCTTTAACCACTAGGTCACCTGTCTCTAACCACTAGGTCACCTGTCTCTAACCACTAGGTCACCTGTCTCTAACCACTAGGCTACCTGTCTCTAACCACTAGATCACCTGTCTCTAACCACTAGTCTACCTGTCTCTAACCACTAGGCCACCTGTCTCTAACCACTAGGTCACCTGTCTCTAACCACTGGGTCACATGTCTCTAACCACTAGGTCACCTGTCTCTAACCACTAGGTCACATGTCTCTAACCACTAGGTCACCTGTCTCTAACCACTAGGTCACCTGTCTCTAACCACTAGGTCAACTGTCTCTAACCACTAGGTCACCTGTCTCTAACCACTAGGCTACATGTCTCTAACCACTAGGTCACCTGTCTCTAACCACTAGGCTACCTGTCTCTAACCACTAGGTCACCTGTCTCTAACCACTAGTCTACCTGTCTCTAACCACTAGGCCACCTGTCTCTAACCACTAGGTCACCTGTCTCTAACCACTAGGTCACCTGTCTCTAACCACTAGGTCACATGTCTCTAACCACTAGGTCACCTGTCTCTAACCACTAGGCCACCTGTCTCTAACCACTAGGTCACCTGTCTCTAACCACTAGGTCACCTGTCTCTAACCACTAGGTCACCTGTCTCTAACCACTAGGTCACCTGTCTCTAAACACTAGGTCACCTGTCTCTAAACACTAGGTCACCTGTCTCTAACCACTAGGTCACCTGTCTCTAACCACTAGGCTACCTGTCTCTAACCACTAGGCTACCTGTCTCTAACCACTAGGTCACCTGTCTCTAACCACTAGGTCACCTGTCTCTAACCACTAGGTCACATGTCTCTAACCACTAGGTCACCTGTCTCTAACCACTAGGTCACATGTCTCTAACCACTAGGTCACCTGTCTCTAACCACTAGGTCACCTGTCTCTAACCACTAGGTCACCTGTCTCTAACCACTAGGTCACCTGTCTCTAACCACTAGGTCACCTGTCTCTAACCACTAGGCTACCTGTCTCTAACCACTAGGCTACATGTCTCTAACCACTAGGTCACCTGTCTCTAACCACTAGGCTACCTGTCTCTAACCACTAGGTCACCTGTCTCTAACCACTAGTCTACCTGTCTCTAACCACTAGGCCAACTGTCTCTAACCACTAGGTCACCTGTCTCTAACCACTAGGTCACCTGTCTCTAACCACTAGGTCACATGTCTCTAACCACTAGGTCACCTGTCTCTAACCACTAGGCCACCTGTCTCTAACCACTAGGTCACCTGTCTCTAACCACTAGGTCACCTGTCTCTAACCACTAGGTCACCTGTCTCTAACCACTAGGTCACCTGTCTCTAACCACTAGGTCACCTGTCTCTAACCACTAGGTCACCTGTCTCTAAACACTAGGTCACCTGTCTCTAAACACTAGGTCACCTGTCTCTAACCACTAGGTCACCTGTCTCTAACCACTAGGTCACATGTCTCTAAACACTAGGCTACCTGTCTCTAACCACTAGGTCACCTGTCTCTAACCACTAGGTCACCTGTCTCTAACCACTAGGTCACATGTCTCTAACCACTAGGTCACCTGTCTCTAACCACTAGGTCACCTGCCACTAACCACTAGGTCACCTGTCTCTAACCACTAGGTCACCTGTCTCTAACCACTAGGTCACCTGTCTCTAACCACTAGGTCACCTGTCTCTAACCACTAGGTCACCTGTCTCTAACCACTAGGTCACATGTCTCTAAACACTAGGTCACCTGTCTCTAACCACTAGGTCACCTGTCTCTAACCACTAGGTCACCTGTCTCTAACCACTAGGTCACCTGTCTCTAACCACTAGGTCACCTGTCTAACCACTAGGTCACATGTCTCTAACCACTAGGTCACCTGTCTCTAACCACTAGGTCACATGTCTCTAACCACTAGGTCACCTGTCTCTAACCACTAGGCTACCTGTCTCTAACCACTAGGCTACCTGTCTCTAACCACTAGGTCACCTGTCTCTAACCACTAGGTCACCTGTCTCTAACCACTAGGTCACATGTCTCTAACCACTAGGTCACCTGTCTCTAACCACTAGGTCACCTGTCTCTAACCACTAGGTCACCTGTCTCTAACCACTAGGTCACCTGTCTCTAACCACTAGGTCACCTGTCTCTAACCACTAGGTCACATGTCTCTAAACACTAGGTCACCTGTCTCTAACCACTAGGTCACCTGTCTCTAACCACTAGGTCACCTGTCTCTAACCACTAGGTCACCTGTCTCTAACCACTAGGTCACATGTCTCTAAACACTAGGTCACCTGTCTCTAACCACTAGGTCACCTGTCTCTAACCACTAGGTCACCTGTCTCTAACCACTAGGTCACCTGTCTCTAACCACTAGGTCACCTGTCTAACCACTAGGTCACATGTCTCTAACCACTAGGTCACCTGTCTCTAACCACTAGGCTACCTGTCTCTAACCACTAGGCTACCTGTCTCTAACCACTAGGTCACCTGTCTCTAACCACTAGGTCACCTGTCTCTAACCACTAGGTCACATGTCTCTAACCACTAGGTCACCTGTCTCTAACCACTAGGTCACCTGTCTCTAACCACTAGGTCACCTGTCTCTAACCACTAGGTCACCTGTCTCTAACCACTAGGTCACCTGTCTCTAACCACTAGGTCACATGTCTCTAAACACTAGGTCACCTGTCTCTAACCACTAGGTCACCTGTCTCTAACCACTAGGTCACCTGTCTCTAACCACTAGGTCTCACACTAGGTCTCTAACCACTAGGTCACATGTCTCTAACCACTAGGTCACATGTCTCTAACCACTAGGTCACCTAGGTAACCACTACACCTGGTCTCTAACCACTAGGTCACCTGTCTCTAACCACCACCTGTCTCTAACCACTGTAGGTCACACTAGGTCACCTGTCTCTAACCACTAGGTCACATGTATCTAACCACTAGGTCACCTGTCTCTAACCTAGGCTACCTGTCTCTCTAACCACTAGGTCACCTGTCTCTAACCACTAGGTCACCTGTCTCTAACCACTAGGTCACATGTCTCTAACCACTAGGTCACCTGTCTCTAACCACTAGGTCACCTGTCTCTAACCACTAGGTCACCTGTCTCTAACCACTAGGTCACCTGTCTCTAACCACTAGGTCACCTGTCTCTAACCACTAGGTCACATGTCTCTAAACACTAGGTCACCTGTCTCTAACCACTAGGTCACCTGTCTCTAACCACTAGGTCACCTGTCTCTAACCACTAGGTCACCTGTCTCTAACCACTAGGTCACCTGTCTAACCACTAGGTCACATGTCTCTAACCACTAGTCACCTGTCTCTAAACACTAGGTCACCTGTCTCTAACCACTAGGTCACCTGTCTCTAACCACTAGGTCACCTGTCTCTAACCACTAGGTCACCTGTCTCTAACCACTAGGTCACCTGTCTAACCACTAGGTCACATGTCTCTAACCACTAGGTCACCTGTCTCTAACCACTAGGTCACCTGTCTCTAACCACTAGGTCACCTGTCTCTAACCACTAGGTCACATGTCTCTAACCACTAGGTCACCTGTCTCTAACCACTAGGTCACCTGTCTCTAACCACTAGGTCACCTGTCTAACCACTAGGTCACATGTCTCTAACCACTAGGTCACCTGTCTCTAACCACTAGGTCACCTGTCTCTAACCACTAGGTCACCTGTCTCTAACCACTAGGTCACCTGTCTCTAACCACTAGGTCACCTGTCTCTAACCACTAGGTTACCTGCCTCCTCTAACCACTAGGCTACCTGTCTCTAACCACTAGGCTACATGTCTCTAACCACTAGGTCACCTGTCTATAACCACTAGGCTACCTGTCTCTAACCACTAGGTCACCTGTCTCTAACCACTAGGCTACCTGTCTCTAACCACTAGGCCACCTGTCTCTAACCACTAGGTCACCTGTCTCTAACCACTAGGTCACCTGTCTCTAACCACTAGGTCACATGTCTCTAACCACTAGGTCACCTGTCTCTAACCACTAGGCCACCTGTCTCTAACCACTAGGTCACCTGTCTCTAACCACTAGGTCACCTGTCTCTAACCACTAGGTCACCTGTCTCTAACCACTAGGTCACCTGTCTCTAACCACTAGGTCACCTGTCTCTAAACACTAGGTCACCTGTCTCTAAACACTAGGTCACCTGTCTCTAAACACTAGGTCACCTGTCTCTAACCACTAGGTCACCTGTCTCTAACCACTAGGCTACCTGTCTCTAACCACTAGGCTACCTGTCTCTAACCACTAGGTCACCTGTCTCTAACCACTAGGTCACCTGTCTCTAACCACTAGGTCACATGTCTCTAACCACTAGGTCACCTGTCTCTAACCACTAGGTCACCTGTCTCTAACCACTAGGTCACCTGTCTCTAACCACTAGGTCACCTGTCTCTAACCACTAGGTCACCTGTCTCTAACCACTAGGCTACCTGCCTCCTCTAACCACTAGGCTACCTGTCTCTAACCACTAGGCTACATGTCTCTAACCACTAGGTCACCTGTCTATAACCACTAGGCTACCTGTCTCTAACCACTAGGTCACCTGTCTCTAACCACTAGGCTACCTGTCTCTAACCACTAGGCCACCTGTCTCTAACCACTAGGTCACCTGTCTCTAACCACTAGGTCACCTGTCTCTAACCACTAGGTCACATGTCTCTAACCACTAGGTCACCTGTCTCTAACCACTAGGCCACCTGTCTCTAACCACTAGGTCACCTGTCTCTAACCACTAGGTCACCTGTCTCTAACCACTAGGTCACCTGTCTCTAACCACTAGGTCACCTGTCTCTAACCACTAGGTCACCTGTCTCTAACCACTAGGTCACCTGTCTCTAACCACTAGGTCACCTGTCTCTAAACACTAGGTCACCTGTCTCTAACCACTAGGTCACCTGTCTCTAACCACTAGGCTACCTGTCTCTAACCACTAGGCTATCTGTCTCTAACCACTAGGTCACCTGTCTCTAACCACTAGGTCACCTGTCTCTAACCACTAGGTCACATGTCTCTAACCACTAGGTCACCTGTCTCTAACCACTAGGTCACCTGTCTCTAACCACTAGATCACCTGTCTCTAACCACTAGGTCACCTGTCTCTAACCACTAGGTCACCTGTCTCTAACCACTAGGTCACCTGTCTCTAACCACTAGGTCACATGTCTCTAAACACTAGGTCACCTGTCTCTAACCACTAGGTCACCTGTCTCTAACCACTAGGTCACCTGTCTCTAACCACTAGGTCACCTGTCTCTAACCACTAGGTCACATGTCTCTAACCACTAGGTCACCTGTCTCTAAACACTAGGTCACCTGTCTCTAAACACTAGGTCACCTGTCTCTAAACACTAGGTGACCTGTCTCTAACCACTAGGTCACCTGTCTCTAACCACTAGGCTACCTGTCTCTAACCACTAGGCTACCTGTCTCTAAACACTAGGTCACCTGTCTCTAACCACTAGGTCACCTGTCTCTAACCACTAGGTCACCTGTCTCTAACCACTAGGTCACCTGTCTCTAACCACTAGGTCACCTGTCTCTAACCACTAGGTCACATGTCTCTAAACACTAGTTGCAGATTCTTCAGAACTAGTGTTAGGCAGATGAGTAAAGTCAAGTTCCATATCGGTTCAGGGATGAACATGGCGTAGGAGTGACGCCATCTGATGTGAGACAAAGCCCAAAAACCCAACATAAGTAGCAAACTTCCTTGGCCAGTACAACACTGATCAAAACACTTTTACTACTTCAGACAGACACCAACAGTCTTACTTCCCTTGGCAGCTAAATCTTCACACAAATAATGGCTGAAGTCATTTTATGGCCTGGCGATTGATTTTTCTTCCTTTTTTGGGGGGGGGGGGGATGTTGGGCCGGGGTGCTGCAGATGAGAGAGAACGAGAGAGAGACGGGGATGGAGGGGGAGAGTGGGAGGGAGGGAGAGAGATTGAGAGAGAGACGGGGAGGGAGAGAGATTGAGAGAGAGAGAGAGAGAGAGAGAGAGAGATGGGGATGGAGGGGGAGAGTGGGAGGGAGGGAGATAGATTGAGAGAGAGGGAGAGAGAGAGAGAGAGAGAGATGGGCTGGCTAGTAACAGGGAGATAAAAATCCTGCTGGCATGTCCATCTGTTACTGGCCAGACGTCCACAGTGAGTCTGAGATGACACGAGGCTGCAGGGAAAAGAGTAGTGTGGAGTGAACGATCAATGTGGACCTTTATTCACCTCTACCCCCTTTCTGGCTGTCACCCTGTCTCTCTGAGTCTCTCTGAGGTCTGTCTGGCAGTCACCCTGTCTCTCTGAGGTCTGTCTGGATGTCACCCTGTCTCTCTGAGTCTCTCTGAGGTCTGTCTGGCTGCCACCCTGTCTCTCTGAGGTCTGTCTGGCTGTCACCCTGTCTCTCTGAGTCTCTCTGAGGTCTGTCTGGCTGTCACCTTGTCTCTGAGTCTCTCTGAGGTCTGTCTGGCTGTCACCCTGTCTCTCTGAGTCTCTCTGAGGTCTGTCTGGCTGCCACCCTGTCTCTCTGAGGTCTGTCTGGCTGTCACCCTGTCTCTCTGAGGTCTTTCTGGCTGTCACCCTGTCTCTGAGTCTCTCTGAGGTCTGTCTGGCTGTCACCCTGTCTCTGAGTCTCTCTGAGGTGTGTCTGGCTGTCACCCTGTCTCTCTGAGTCTCTCTGAGGTCTGTCTGGCTGCCACCCTGTCTCTCTGAGGTCTGTCTGGCTGTCACCCTGTCTCTCTGAGGTCTGTCTGGCTGTCACCCTGTCTCTCTGAGTCTCTCTGAGGTCTGTCTGGCTGTCACCCTGTCTCTCTGAGTCTCTCTGAGGTCTGTCTGGATGCCACCCTGTCTCTGAGTCTCTCTACCCCCTGTCTGGCTGTCACCCTGTCTCTCTGAGGTCTGTCTGGCTGTCACCCTGTCTCTCTGAGTCTCTCTACCCCCTGTCTGGCTGTCACCCTGTCTCTCTGAGTCTCTCTACCCCCTGTCTGGCTGTCACCCTGTCTCTGAGTCTCTCTGAGGTCTGTCTGGCTGTCACCCTGTCTCTCTGAGTCTCTCTGAGGTCTGTCTGGATGTCACCCTGTCTCTGAGTCTCTCTGAGGTCTGTCTGGCTGTCACCCTGTCTCTGAGTCTCTCTGAGGTCT
>NC_092149.1:87947040-87987040 GCF_045791955.1 Oncorhynchus clarkii lewisi
GGACTGTCATGTCCATTCATGTCTTCAGTAAGGACTGTCATGTCCATTCATGTCTTCAGTAAGGACTGTCATGTCCATTAGTGTCTTTAGTAAAGACTGGCATGTCCATTAGTGTCTTCAGTAAGGACTGTCATGTCCATTAATGTCTTCAATAAGGACTGCCATGTCCATGAATGTCTTCAGTAAGGACTGTCATGTCCATTCATGTCTTCAGTAAGGACTGTCATGTCCATTCATGTCTTCAGTAAGTAAGTAAGGACTGTCATGTCCATTCATGTCTTCAGTAAGGACTGTCATGTCCATTAGTGTCTTCAGTAAGGACTGTCATGTCCATTAGTGTCTTCAGTAAGGACTGCCATGTCCATTCATGTCTTCAGTAAGGACTGTCATGTCCATTAGTGTCTTCAGTAAGGACTGCCATGTCCATTCATGTCTTCAGTAAGGACTGTCATGTCCATTAGTGTCTTCAGTAAGGACTGTCATGTCCATTAGTGTCTTCAGTAAGGACTGCCATGTCCATTCATGTCTTCAGTAAGGACTGCCATGTCCATTCATGTCTTCAGTAAGGACTGTCATGTCCATTAGTGTCTTCAGTAAGGACTGTCATGTCCATTAGTGTCTTCAGTAAGGACTGTCATGTCCATTAGTGTCTTCAGTAAGGACTGCCATGTCCATTCATGTCTTCAGTAAGGACTGTCATGTCCATTAGTGTCTTCAGTAAGGACTGCCATGTCCATTCATGTCTTCAGTAAGGACTGTCATGTCCATTAGTGTCTTCAGTAAGGACTGTCATGTCCATTAGTGTCTTCAGTAAGGACTGTCATGTCCATTAGTGTCTTCAGTAAGGACTGTCATGTCCATTAGTGTCTTCAGTAAGGACTGCCATGTCCATTCATGTCTTCAGTAAGGACTGTCATGTCCATTAGTGTCTTCAGTAAGGACTGTCATGTCCATTAGTGTCTTCAGTAAGGACTGTCATGTCCATTAGTGTCTTCAGTAAGGACTGCCATGTCCATTAGTGTCTTCAGTAAGGACTGTCATGTCCATTAGTGTCTTCAGTAAGGACTGTCATGTCCATTAGTGTCTTCAGTAAGGACTGCCATGTCCATTCATGTCTTCAGTAAGGACTGTCATGTCCATTAGTGTCTTCAGTAAGGACTGCCATGTCCATTCATGTCTTCAGTAAGGACTGTCATGTCCATTAGTGTCTTCAGTAAGGACTGTCATGTCCATTAGTGTCTTCAGTAAGGACTGCCATGTCCATTCATGTCTTCAGTAAGGACTGTCATGTCCATTAGTGTCTTCAGTAAGGACTGCCATGTCCATTCATGTCTTCAGTAAGGACTGTCATGTCCATTAGTGTCTTCAGTAAGGACTGTCATGTCCATTAGTGTCTTCAGTAAGGACTGTCATGTCCATTAGTGTCTTCAGTAAGGACTGTCATGTCCATTAGTGTCTTCAGTAAGGACTGTCATGTCCATTAGTGTCTTCAGTAAGGACTGCCATGTCCATTCATGTCTTCAGTAAGGACTGTCATGTCCATTAGTGTCTTCAGTAAGGACTGTCATGTCCATTAGTGTCTTCAGTAAGGACTGTCATGTCCATTAGTGTCTTCAGTAAGGACTGCCATGTCCATTAGTGTCTTCAGTAAGGACTGTCATGTCCATTAGTGTCTTCAGTAAGGACTGTCATGTCCATTAGTGTCTTCAGTAAGGACTGCCATGTCCATTCATGTCTTCAGTAAGGACTGTCATGTCCATTAGTGTCTTCAGTAAGGACTGCCATGTCCATTCATGTCTTCAGTAAGGACTGTCATGTCCATTAGTGTCTTCAGTAAGGACTGCCATGTCCATTCATGTCTTCAGTAAGGACTGTCATGTCCATTAGTGTCTTCAGTAAGGACTGTCATGTCCATTAGTGTCTTCAGTAAGGACTGTCATGTCCATTAGTGTCTTCAGTAAGGACTGTCATGTCCATTAGTGTCTTCAGTAAGGACTGCCATGTCCATTAGTGTATTTGGTATTTTATTAGGATCTACATGAACTGTTGCAAAGTCAGCAGCTACTCTTCCTGGGGTTCCACATGAAACATGAAACATAATACAGAACATTAATAGACATGAACAGCTCCAGGACAGAACTACATACATTAAAAAAAAATCACACGTAGCCTACATATCAATACATACACACAGACTATAATAGTTTAGTCCAATAGGGGAGAGGCGTTGTGCCGTGAGGTGTTGCTTTATCTGGTTTCTGAAACCAGGTTTGCTGTTTATTTGAGCAATAGGAAGTTCCATGCAATAAGGGCTCTATATAATACTGAACACGTTCTTGAATTTGTACTGTACCTGGGGACTGTGAAAAGACCCCTGGTGGCAAGTCTGTCGGGCTAAGTGTTGGTGTCAGAGCTGTGTGTAAGTTGACTATGCAAACAATTTGGGATTTTCAACACATGAATGTTTCTTATAAAAACAAGAAGTGATGCAGTCAGTCTCTCCTCAACTCTGAGCCAAGAGAGACTGGCAGCATAGTATTTATATCAGCCCTCTGATTACAATGACGTGCCGCTCTGTTCTGGACCCAGCTGCAGCTTAACTAGGTCTTTCTTTGCAGCACTCGACCACACGGCTGGACAATAATCAAGATCAGACAAAACTAGACTGTACATGGAGCCCTGAGCCACACAGAAAGTAGGATTATTATTGGTTAATTGCACATTACTGTTTGAATAAATCGTAATGACAAAAAAGAAATTAAAAAGACCACAACTAATTTGACCAGGTAAAACATTTTCACTGGCAACTGATAACAAATGTGTGTCGCACAGCCAAGTGAAACGGTATCGAACCCGGGTCACCTCAGACCTCAGACCTCTTAGGACAGATAGACTCTGTGAAGCAGCCCTGTGGACGGACCGCCAGATAGACACCCCGTCAGGACCCGCCTGCACACCATTTATTGGGATGTTACTGTGAGGCGGCACGGTAGCCTAGTGGTTAGAGCGTTGGACTAGTAACCGAAAGGTTGCAAGTTCAAATCCCCAGGCAGTTAACCCACTGTTTCCTGGTAGGCCGTCACTGAAAATAAGAATTTGTTCTTAACTGACTTGCTTAGTTAAATAAAGGTAAAATAAATAAATAAATAAAACTGTGACACTGGGCAGGATGGTCATGAAGCTCTGCTGGACAGGATGGTCATGAAGCTCTGCTGGACAGGATGGTCATGAAGCTCTGCTGGACAGGATGGTCATGAAGCTCTGCTGGACAGGATGGTCATGAAGCTCTGCTGGACAGGATGGTCATGAAGCTCTGCTGGACAGGATGGTCATGAAGCTCTGCTGGACAGGATGGTCATGAATCTCTGCTGGGCAGGATGGTCATGAAGCTCTGCTGGGCAGGATGGTCATGAAGCTCTGCTGGGCAGGATGGTCATGAATCTCTGCTGGACAGGATGGTCATGAATCTCTGCTGGACAGGATGGTCATGAAGCTCTGCTGGACAGGATGGTCATGAAGCTCTGCTGGACAGGATGAAGCTCTGCTGGACAGGATGGTCATGAAGCTCTGCTGGACAGGATGGTCATGAATCTCTGCTGGACAGGATGGTCATGAAGCTCTGCTGGACAGGATGGTCATGAAGCTCTGCTGGACAGGATGGTCATGAATCTCTGCTGGTCATGAATCTCTGCTGGGCAGGATGGTCATGAATCTCTGCTGGACAGGATGGTCATGAAGCTCTGCTGGACAGGATGGTCATGAAGCTCTGCTGGGCAGGATGGTAATGAATCTCTGCTGGACAGGATGGTCATGAAGCTCTGCTGGACAGGATGGTCATGAAGCTCTGCTGGACAGGATGGTCATGAAGCTCTGCTGGACAGGATGGTCATGAAGCTCTGCTGGACAGGATGGTCATGAAGCTCTGCTGGACAGGATGGTCATGCATCTCTGCTGGACAGGATGGTAATGAAGCTCTGCTGGACAGGATGGCCATGAATCTCTGCTAGTCATTAAGCTCTGCTGGACAGGATGGTCATGAAGCTCTGCTGGCCAGGATGGTCATGAAGCTCTGCTGGACAGGATGCTCTGCTGGTCATGAAGCTCTGCTGGACAGGATGGTCATGAAGCTCTGCTGGACAGGATGGTAAGGAAGCTCTGCTGGACAGGATGGTCATGAAGCTCTGCTGGACAGGATGGTCATGAAGCTCTGCTGGACAGGATGGTAATGAAGCTCTGCTGGAAAGGATGGTAATGAAGCTCTGCTGGACAGGATGGCCATGAATCTCTGCTGGTCATGAAGCTCTGCTGGACAGGATGGTCATGAAGCTCTGCTGGACAGGATGGTCATGAAGCTCTGCTGGCCAGGATGGTCATGAAGCTCTGCTGGACAGGATGCTCTGCTGGTCATGAAGCTCTGCTGGACAGGATGGTCATGAAGCTCTGCTGGACAGGATGGTCATGAAGCTCTGCTGGACATGATGGTCATGAAGCTCTGCTGGACAGGATGGTCATGAAGCTCTGCTGGACATGATGGTCATGAATCTCTGCTGGACAGGATGGTCATGAAGCTCTGCTGGTAATGAATCTCTGCTGGACAGGATGGTCATGAAGCTCTGCTGGACAGGATGGTCATGAAGCTCTGCTGGACAGGATGGTCATGAAGCTCTGCTGGACAGGATGGTCATGCATCTCTGCTGGACAGGATGGTCATGCATCTCTGCTGGACAGGATGGTAATGAAGCTCTGCTGGACAGGATGGTAATGAAGCTCTGCTGGACAGGATGGTAATGAAGCTCTGCTGGACAGGATGGCCATGAATCTCTGCTGGTCATGAAGCTCTGCTGGACAGGATGGTCATGAAGCTCTGCTGGACAGGATGGCCATGAAGCTCTGCTGGACAGGATGGTCATGAAGCTCTGCTGGACAGGATGGTCATGAAGCTCTGCTGGCCAGGATGCTCTGCTGGTCATGAAGCTCTGCTGGACAGGATGGTCATGAAGCTCTGCTGGCCAGGATGCTCTGCTGGTCATGAAGCTCTGCTGGACAGGATGGTCATGAAGCTCTGCTGGCCAGGATGCTCTGCTGGTCATGAAGCTCTGCTGGACAGGATGGTCATGAAGCTCTGCTGGACATGATGGTCATGAAGCTCTGCTGGACAGGATGGTCAAGAAGCTCTGCTGGACATGATGGTCATGAATCTCTGCTGGACAGGATGGTCATGAAGCTCTGCTGGTAATGAATCTCTGCTGGACAGGATGGTAATGAAGCTCTGCTGGACAGGATGGCCATGAATCTCTGCTGGTCATGAAGCTCTGCTGGACAGGATGGTCATGAAGCTCTGCTGGACAGGATGGTCATGAAGCTCTGCTGGCCAGGATGGTCATGAATCTCTGCTGGTCATGAAGCTCTGCTGGACAGGATGGTCATGAAGCTCTGCTGGACAGGATGGTCATGAAGCTCTGCTGGACAGGATGGTCATGAAGCTCTGCTGGACAGGATGCTCTGCTGGTCATGAAGCTCTGCTGGACAGGATGGTCATGAAGCTCTGCTGGACAGGATGGTCATGAAGCTCTGCTGGACATGATGGTCATGAAGCTCTGCTGGACAGGATGGTCATGAAGCTCTGCTGGACATGATGGTCATGAATCTCTGCTGGACAGGATGGTCATGAAGCTCTGCTGGTAATGAATCTCTGCTGGACAGGATGGTCATGAAGCTCTGCTGGACAGGATGGTCATGAAGCTCTGCTGGACAGGATGGTCATGAAGCTCTGCTGGACAGGATGGTCATGCATCTCTGCTGGACAGGATGGTCATGCATCTCTGCTGGACAGGATGGTAATGAAGCTCTGCTGGACAGGATGGTAATGAAGCTCTGCTGGACAGGATGGTAATGAAGCTCTGCTGGACAGGATGGCCATGAATCTCTGCTGGTCATGAAGCTCTGCTGGACAGGATGGTCATGAAGCTCTGCTGGACAGGATGGCCATGAAGCTCTGCTGGACAGGATGGTCATGAAGCTCTGCTGGACAGGATGGTCATGAAGCTCTGCTGGCCAGGATGCTCTGCTGGTCATGAAGCTCTGCTGGACAGGATGGTCATGAAGCTCTGCTGGCCAGGATGCTCTGCTGGTCATGAAGCTCTGCTGGACAGGATGGTCATGAAGCTCTGCTGGCCAGGATGCTCTGCTGGTCATGAAGCTCTGCTGGACAGGATGGTCATGAAGCTCTGCTGGACATGATGGTCATGAAGCTCTGCTGGACAGGATGGTCAAGAAGCTCTGCTGGACATGATGGTCATGAATCTCTGCTGGACAGGATGGTCATGAAGCTCTGCTGGTAATGAATCTCTGCTGGACAGGATGGTAATGAAGCTCTGCTGGACAGGATGGTAATGAAGCTCTACTGGACAGGATGGTAATGAAGCTCTGCTGGACAGGATTGCCATGAATCTCTGCTGGTCATGAAGCTCTGCTGGACAGGATGGTCATGAAGCTCTGCTGGACAGGATGGTAATGAAGCTCTGCTGGACAGGATGGCCATGAATCTCTGCTGGTCATGAAGCTCTGCTGGACAGGATGGTCATGAAGCTCTGCTGGACAGGATGGCCATGAAGCTCTGCTGGACAGGATGGTCATGAAGCTCTGCTGGTAATGAATCTCTGCTGGACAGGATGGTAATGAAGCTCTGCTGGACAGGATGGTAATGAAGCTCTGCTGGACAGGATGGTAATGAAGCTCTGCTGGACAGGATGGTCATGAAGCTCTGCTGGCCAGGATGCTCTGCTGGTCATGAAGCTCTGCTGGACAGGATGGTCATGAAGCTCTGCTGGACATGATGGTCATGAAGCTCTGCTGGACAGGATGGTCAAGAAGCTCTGCTGGACATGATGGTCATGAATCTCTGCTGGACAGGATGGTCATGAAGCTCTGCTGGTAATGAATCTCTGCTGGACAGGATGGTAATGAAGCTCTGCTGGACAGGATGGTAATGAAGCTCTGCTGGACAGGATGGTAATGAAGCTCTGCTGGACAGGATGGCCATGAATCTCTGCTGGTCATGAAGCTCTGCTGGACAGGATGGCCATGAAGCTCTGCTGGACAGGATGGTCATGAAGCTCTGCTGGACAGGATGGTCATGAAGCTCTGCTGGCCAGGATGCTCTGCTGGTCATGAAGCTCTGCTGGACAGGATGGTCATGAAGCTCTGCTGGACATGATGGTCATGAAGCTCTGCTGGACAGGATGGTCAAGAAGCTCTGCTGGACATGATGGTCACGAATCTCTGCTGGACAGGATGGTAATGAAGCTCTGCTGGACAGGATGGTCATGAAGCTCTGCTGGACAGGATGGTCATGAAGCTCTGCTGGTCATGAAGTTCTGCTGGACATGAAGCTCTGCTGGGCAGAATGGTCATGAAGCCTGTCTCCCACCCAGCATACATGCCTGATCCTGCCTGTCTCCCACACAGCATATCCTCCTGGTCCTGCCTGTCTGGATGCCTGTCTCCCACCCAGCATACCTGCCTGATCCTGCCTGTCTCTCACCCACCATACCTGCCTGATCCTGCCTGTCTCTCACACAGCATGTCCTCCTGATCCTGCCTGTCTCTCACCCACCATACCTGCCTGATCCTGCCTGTCTCCCACACAGCATATCTTCCTGGTTCTGCCTGTATCCCACACAACATATCCTCCTGGTCCTGCCTGTCTCTTCCTGCTCCTCCCTGTGGTCCACGAGAGAAAGAGAGAGATGGGGAGCGGCCCACTGCAGATCCCACTCTGCATGTCTCTTCCTGCTCCTCCCTGTGGTCCACGAGAGAAAGAGAGAGATGGGGAGCGGCCCACTGCAGATCCCACTCTGCCTGTCTCTTCCTGCTCCTCCCTGTGGTCCACGTGAGAAAGAGAGAGATGGGGAGCGGCCCACTGCAGATCCCACTCTGCCTGTCTCTTCCTGCTCCTCCCTGTGGTCCACGAGAGAAAGAGAGAGATGGGGAGCGGCCCACTGCAGATCCCACTCTGCCTGTCTCTTCCTGCTCCTCCCTGTGGTCCACGAGAGAAAGAGAGAGATGGGGAGCGGCCCACTGCAGATCCCACTCTGCCTGTCTCTTCCTGCTCCTCCCTGTGGTCCACGAGAGAAAGAGAGAGATGGGGAGCGGCCCACTGCAGATCCCACTCTGCCTGTCTCTTCCTGCTCCTCCCTGTGGTCCACGAGAGAAAGAGAGAGATGGGGAGCGGCCCACTGCAGATCCCACTCTGCCTGTCTCTTCCTGCTCCTCCCTGTGGTCCACGAGAGAAAGAGAGAGATGGGGAGCGGCCCACTGCAGATCCCACTCTGCCTGTCTTGGACCCCTCATTAGAATGCAGCCTTGTTGTTCAGAAGAAACAGTGTTTTATGCACTAACCTTCTCTGTGGGTGCCGGGACGACCCACTGAAAGGTCAGAGAGAGACAGTGTTTTCAATGGAATGGTACTTAAAAGAAGAGGGTAGGAAGGAGGCAGGGACACAGCAAGGATTAAGGAGGAGTCTGGATCCATTTGCAGGTGTCTTTGTCCTGTTGATGTCCTATTACCATACTAGTGGTCTATTACCATCATTTTATAAACTCCTGTTCTCCTGCCTATGGACCATGGTGACCATATTAACTCCTCCCCCCCTCTCTCTGTCCCTCATTTACTTTTCATGTCCTCCCTCCCTCTCAATTCAATTCAATTCAAGGGCTTTATTGACATGGGAAACATGTGTTAACATTGCCAAAGCAAGTGAGGTAGATAATATATAAAGTGAAATGAACAATAAAAAATAACAGTAAACATTACACATACAGAAGTTTCAAAACAATAAAGACATTACAAATGTCATATTATATATATATACAGTGTTGTAACAATGTACAAATGGTTAAAGAACACAAGATAAAATAAATAAGCATAAATATGGGTTGTATTTACAATGGTGTTTGTTCTTCACTGGTTGCCCTTTTCTCGTGGCAACAGGTCATAAATCTTGCTGCTGTGATGGCACACTGTGGAATTTCACCCAGTAGATATGGGAGTTTATCAAAATTGGATTTGTTTTCGAATTCTTTGTGGATCTGTGTAATCTGAGGGAAATATGTCTCTCTAATATGGTCATACATTGGGCAGGAGGTTAGGTACCTCTCTCTGTCTCTCTCTCTGTCTCTCTCTCTGTCTCTCTGTCTCTCTCTCTGTCTCTCTGTCTCTCTCTCTGTCTCTCTCTCTGTCTTTCTCTCTCTCTTTCTCTCTCTCTGTCTCTGTCTCTCTCTTTCTCTCTCTCTCTCTCTCTCTCTCTCTCCCCTCTCTCTCTCTCTAACTCTCTCTAACTCTCTCTCTCTCTCTCTCTCTCTCTCTGTCTCTCTAACTCTCTCTCTCTCTCCCCTCTATCTTTCTCCCCTCTCTTTCTCTCTCTCTGTCTCTCTCTTTGTCTCTCTATCGCTGCCTCTCTCTATCTCTCTCTTTCTCTCTATCTTTCTCCCCTCGCTCTGTCTCTCTATCGCTGTCTCTCTCTATCTTTCTCCCCTCTCTCTCTCTCTCTCTGTCTCTCTCTTTGTCTCTCTCTCTATCACTGTATCTCTCTCTCTATCTCTCCTCTCTCTCTCCCCCTCTCTATCTATGTCTCTTTCTCTCTGTTTCTCTCTGTCCATCTCAACAGAGAGGTCTGTGAAACCTTGAATAAGGAGCAATATAGTTTTGTTTTGACTGTGTTGTAATTTGGTTTATTCTGATTGATTGGATGTTCTGGTCCTGAGGCTTCAGTGTGTTAGTAGAACAGGTTAGTGAACTCAGCCCCAGGACCAGCTGGATGAGGGGACTGAGGCTTCAGTGTGTTAGTAGAACAGGTTTGTGAACTCAGCCCCAGGACCAGCTGGATGAGGGGACTGAGGCTTCAGTGTGTTAGTAGAACAGGTTAGTGAACTCAGCCCCAGGACCAGCTGGATGAGGGGACTGAGGCTTCAGTGTGTTAGTAGAACAGGTTTGTGAACTCAGCCCCAGGACCAGCTGGATGAGGGGACTGAGGCTTCAGTGTGTTAGTAGAACAGGTTAGTGAACTCAGCCCCAGGACCAGCTGGATGAGGGGACTGAGGCTTCAGTGTGTTAGTAGAACAGGTTTGTGAACTCAGCCCCAGGACCAGCTGGATGAGGGGACTGAGGCTTCAGTGTGTTAGTAGAACAGGTTAGTGAACTCAGCCCCAGGACCAGCTGGATGAGGGGACTGAGGCTTCAGTGTGTTAGTAGAACAGGTTAGTGAGCTCAGCCCCAGGACCAGCTGGATGAGGGGACTCTTTCTTTTCTCAGCTCTTGGCATTGCAGGTCTTGGTAATGATATGAGAGGGGGTATTTTAGATGATTCCAAAACTGAATTACTATTTTTTTGAGTTTTTATTATTAGTGGATGTTGGCCTAATTCTAATTCTGTAGTTTTCCTCTGGACATGTAGGAGAATCTTACAGAACTCTGCATGCAGGGTTTCAAAGGGGTGTTTGTCACATTTGGTGAAATCTCGTTTTGCAAATGGACCCCACATCTCGCTGCCATAAGTGCAATTGGTTCATTAGCACATTCAATTCGTTTTAGCCACATTTGAATAGGTATTTCAATTAGAATGTGCTTTTTAATGGCGTAGAATGCCCTGTGTGCTTTCTCTCTCAGCTCATTCACTGCCTCATTAAGGTGTCCAGTTGAGCTTATTTTTAAACCTAAGTAATTGTAGTGTGTGCAGTACTCTATATATTTTGTACCAATTGAGAACGTTGGTCTAATTCCCTGAGATCGGGATCTTCTCTGGAAAATCATTATGTTAGTCTTTTTGGCAGTACTGCAGTACTGCAGTACTGCTCTAGCAGGTCCAGGCTCTGCTGTAGGCCATGTGCTGTGGGTGACAGCAGGCACAGGTCATCTGCGAAGAGCAGGCATTTAAACTCTGAATTGTGGAGACTAACACCAGGGGCTGAGGATTTTTCTAGAATAGTGGCCAATTCATTGATGTAAATATTGAAGTGTGCAGGGCTCAGATTACAACCCTGGCGAAGGCCCCGCCCCTGGTTAAAGAATTCTGTTATTTTCTTGCCAATTTTAATGCTGCACGTTTTGCCGGTAGACATTGATTTAATTATGTCTTATGTTTTACCCCCTACACCACTTTCAATAACTTTGTAGAACAGTCCTGTATGCCAAATAGAATCAAATGCTTTTTGGAAGTCGATAAAGCAAGTGTATATTTTGGAATTATTTTGGTGGACATGTTTATCTATCAGGGTGTGTAGAGTGTAAATATGATCAGTCGTACCATGTTTTGGTATAAATCCAATTTGACTTTTACTCAAGACATTGTGCTTATTAAGGAAGTTTAGATCTCTTACATTTATGATACTACAGAAAACCTTCCCCAGGTTACTGTTCACACAAATGCCTCTGTAATTGTTAGGGTCACATTTGTCTCTGTTCTTAAAGATTGTGGTTATGAGTCCTTGATTCCAGATGTCAGGGAAATAACCTACACTCAGGATCAAATTAAACAGTTTTCATACAGCCAAATGACATTTTTCACTAGTGAATTTGAGCATTTCATTTAGGATGCCATCAGGTCTGCATGCCTTTTTATATTTGAGGGCCTGAAGTTTCTTATAGAGCTCCTGGTCTTTAATAGTTTAGTTTCTTATAGAGCTCCTGGTCAGTAATAGTTTAGTTTCTTATAGAGCTCCTGGTCTTTAATAGTTTAGTTTCTTATAGAGCTCCTGGTCAGTAATAGTTTAGTTTCTTATAGAGCTCCTGGTCAGTAATAGTTTAGTTTCTTATAGAGCTCCTGGTCAGTAATAGTTTAGTGTCTTATAGAGCTCCTGGTCAGTAATAGTTTAGTTTCTTATAGAGCTCCTGGTCAGTAATAGTTTAGTTTCTTATAGAGCTCCTGGTCAGTAATAGTTTAGTTTCTTATAGAGCTCCTGGTCAGTAATAGTTTAGTTTCTTATAGAGCTCCTGGTCAGTAATAGTTTAGTTTCTTATAGAGCTCCTGGTCAGTAATAGTTTAGTTTCTTATAGAGCTCCTGGTCAGTAATAGTTTAGTTTCTTATAGAGCTCCTGGTCTTTAATAGTTTAGTTTCTTATAGAGCTCCTGGTCAGTAATAGTTTAGTTTCTTATAGAGCTCCTGGTCAGTAATAGTTTAGTTTCTTATAGAGCTCCTGGTCTTTAATAGTTTAGTTTCTTATAGAGCTCCTGGTCAGTAATAGTTTAGTTTCTTATAGAGCTCCTGGTCAGTAATAGTTTAGTTTCTTATAGAGCTCCTGGTCAGTAATAGTTTCGTTTCTTATAGAGCTCCTGGCCAGTAATAGTTTAGTTTCTTATAGAGCTCCTGGTCAGTAATAGTTTAGTTTCTTATAGAGCTCCTGGTCAGTAATAGTTTAGTTTCTTATAGAGCTCCTGGTCAGTAATAGTTTAGTTTCTTATAGAGCTCCTGGTCAGTAATAGTTTAGTGTCTTATAGAGCTCCTGGTCAGTAATAGTTTAGTTTCTTATAGAGCTCCTGGTCAGTAATAGTTTAGTTTCTTATAGAGCTCCTGGTCAGTAATAGTTTAGTGTCTTATAGAGCTCCTGGTCAGTAATAGTTTAGTGTCTTATAGAGCTCCTGGTCAGTAATAGTTTAGTTTCTTATAGAGCTCCTGGTCTTTAATAGTTTAGTTTCTTATAGAGCTCCTGGTCTTTAATAGTTTAGTTTCTTGTAGAGCTCCTGGTCAGTAATAGTTTAGTTTCTTATAGAGCTCCTGGTCAGTAATAGTTTAGTTTCTTATAGAGCTCCTGGTCAGTAATAGTTTAGTTTCTTGTAGAGCTCCTGGTCAGTAATAGTTTAGTTTCTTATAGAGCTCCTGGTCAGTAATAGTTTAGTTTCTTATAGAGCTCCTGGTCGGTAATAGTTTAGTTTCTTATAGAGCTCCTGGTCAGTAATAGTTTAGTTTCTTATAGAGCTCCTGGTCAGTAATAGTTTAGTGTCTTATAGAGCTCCTGGTCAGTAATAGTTTAGTTTCTTATAGAGCTCCTGGTCAGTAATAGTTTAGTTTCTTATAGAGCTCCTGGTCAGTACTAGTTTAGTTTCTTATAGAGCTCCTGGTCAGTAATAGTTTAGTTTCTTATAGAGCTCCTGGTCAGTAATAGTTTAGTTTCTTGTAGAGCTCCTGGTCAGTAATAGTTTAGTGTCTTATAGAGCTCCTGGTCAGTAATAGTTTAGTTTCTTATAGAGCTCCTGGTCAGTAATAGTTTAGTGTCTTATAGAGCTCCTGGTCAGTAATAGTTTAGTTTCTTATAGAGCTCCTGGTCAGTAATAGTTTAGTTTCTTATAGAGCTCCTGGTCAGTAATAGTTTAGTTTCTTATAGAGCTCCTGGTCAGTAATAGTTTAGTTTCTTATAGAGCTCCTGGTCAGTAATAGTTTAGTTTCTTATAGAGCTCCTGGTCAGTAATAGTTTAGTTTCTTATAGAGCTCCTGGTCAGTAATAGTTTAGTTTCTTGTAGAGCTCCTGGTCAGTACTAGTTTAGTTTCTTATAGAGCTCCTGGTCAGTAATAGTTTAGTTTCTTGTAGAGCTCCTGGTCAGTAATAGTTTAGTTTCTTATAGAGCTCCTGGTCAGTAATAGTTTAGTTTCTTATAGAGCTCGTGGTCAGTAATAGTTTAGTTTCTTATAGAGCTCCTGGTCAGTAATAGTTTAGTTTCTTATAGAGCTCCTGGTCAGTAATAGTTTAGTTTCTTATAGAGCTCCTGGTCAGTAATAGTTTAGTTTCTTATAGAGCTCCTGGTCAGTAATAGTTTAGTTTCTTATAGAGCTCCTGGTCAGTAATAGTTTAGTTTCTTATAGAGCTCGTGGTCAGTAATAGTTTAGTTTCTTATAGAGCTCCTGGTCAGTAATAGTTTAGTTTCTTATAGAGCTCCTGGTCAGTAATAGTTTAGTTTCTTATAGAGCTCCTGGTCAGTAATAGTTTAGTTTCTTATAGAGCTCCTGGTCAGTAATAGTTTAGTTTCTTATAGAGCTCCTGGTCAGTAATAGTTTAGTTTCTTGTAGAGCTCCTGGTCAGTAATAGTTTATTGTCTTATAGAGCTCCTGGTCAGTAATAGTTTAGTTTCTTATAGAGCTCCTGGTCAGTAATAGTTTAGTTTCTTATAGAGCTCCTGGTCAGTAATAGTTTAGTTTCTTGTAGAGCTCCTGGTCAGTAATAGTTTAGTTTCTTATAGAGCTCCTGGTCAGTAATAGTTTAGTTTCTTGTAGAGCTCCTGGTCAGTAATAGTTTAGTTTCTTGTAGAGCTCCTGGTCAGTAATAGTTTAGTTTCTTGTAGAGCTCCTGGTCAGTAATAGTTTAGTGTCTTATAGAGCTCCTGGTCTTTAATAGTTTAGTTTCTTATAGAGCTCCTGGTCAGTAATAGTTTAGTTTCTTGTAGAGTTCCTGGTCTTTAATAGTTTAGTTTCTTATAGAGCTCCTGGTCAGTAATAGTTTAGTTTCTTATAGAGCTCCTGGTCAGTAATAGTTTAGTTTCTTATAGAGCTCCTGGTCAGTAATAGTTTAGTGTCTTATAGAGCTCCTGGTCTTTAATAGTTTAGTTTCTTATAGAGCTCCTGGTCAGTAATAGTTTAGTTTCTTATAGAGCTCCTGGTCAGTAATAGTTTAGTTTCTTATAGAGCTCCTGGTCAGTAATAGTTTAGTTTCTTATAGAGCTCCTGGTCAGTAATAGTTTAGTTTCTTGTAGAGCTCCTGGTCAGTAATAGTTTAGTTTCTTGTAGAGCTCCTGGTCAGTAATAGTTTAGTTTCTTATAGAGCTCCTGGTCGGTAATAGTTTAGTTTCTTATAGAGCTCCTGGTCAGTAATAGTTTAGTTTCTTATAGAGCTCCTGGTCAGTAATAGTTTAGTTTCTTATAGAGCTCCTGGTCAGTAATAGTTTAGTTTCTTATAGAGCTCCTGGTCAGTAATAGTTTAGTTTCTTATAGAGCTCCTGGTCTTTAATAGTTTAGTTTCTTATAGAGCTCCTGGTCAGTAATAGTTTAGTTTCTTATAGAGCTCCTGGTCTTTAATAGTTTAGTTTCTTGTAGAGCTCCTGGTCAGTAATAGTTTAGTTTCTTATAGAGCTCCTGGTCAGTAATAGTTTAGTTTCTTATAGAGCTCCTGGTCAGTAATAGTTTAGTTTCTTATAGAGCTCCTGGTCGGTAATAGTTTAGTTTCTTGTAGAGCTCCTGGTCAGTAATAGTTTAGTGTCTTATAGAGCTCCTGGTCAGTAATAGTTTAGTTTCTTATAGAGCTCCTGGTCAGTAATAGTTTAGTGTCGTATAGAGCTCCTGGTCAGTAATAGTTTAGTTTCTTATAGAGCTCCTGGTCAGTAATAGTTTAGTTTGTTATAGAGCTCCTGGTCAGTAATAGTTTAGTTTCTTATAGAGCTCCTGGTCAGTAATAGTTTAGTTTCTTATAGAGCTCCTGGTCAGTAATAGTTTAGTTTCTTATAGAGCTCCTGGTCAGTAATAGTTTAGTTTCTTATAGAGCTCCTGGTCAGTAATAGTTTAGTTTCTTATAGAGCTCCTGGTCAGTAATAGTTTAGTTTCTTATAGAGCTCCTGGTCAGTAATAGTTTAGTTTCTTATAGAGCTCCTGGTCAGTAATAGTTTAGTTTCTTATAGAGCTCCTGGTCAGTAATAGTTTAGTTTCTTATAGAGCTCCTGGTCAGTAATAGTTTAGTTTCTTATAGAGCTCCTGGTCAGTAATAGTTTAGTTTCTTATAGAGCTCCTGGTCAGTAATAGTTTAGTTTCTTATAGAGCTCCTGGTCAGTAATAGTTTAGTTTCTTATAGAGCTCCTGGTCAGTAATAGTTTAGTTTCTTATAGAGCTCCTGGTCAGTAATAGTTTAGTTTCTTGTAGAGCTCCTGGTCAGTAATAGTTTAGTTTCTTGTAGAGCTCCTGGTCTTTAATAGTTTGTGCCTACTGCCTCTCCAGTCAGTCAGCACAGACTAAGATGTTGTCTCTTCTTCCATGGCTGCTCCATATTTACCAGGCTTCAACCTATAAGAGATGTGTTGCTCATTCATCCTCTTTGCCATGGTAACGTGCTGGTGCTGTGGTTGGTGGTAGATTGGAGCTATGCCAGACTTCCCTGGGGCTGTATATGATGACAGATCACCCCACCATCTCTCTCGGTCTCTCCATCTCTTTCTCTCAATCTCTCCACCCCTCCATCTCTCCTCCCCTCCACCTCTCTCTCGCACTCTCTCTCTCAATCAATCTGATCTAGGCTGTTCATCTCACACTGTGCCTGAAGCCTATTTTAGATCCTCAACAGTAGCCGCACCCTGTTGTGCTTCTCACACACAGATGTTCAATTAAATGAGAATAAATTCACGTCAATAAGAGGCGACTGATGGGCCTCGTGTCAATAAAGAACTGACACATGTGAAAGGCATCGTTTTCTTCCCTGAACAGAAACATCACCTTTAGTGTTGAGACTATCGCAAACATATGCCCTATATGTAACTGTCTGGGTCTGGGTAGAGTCTAATGTAATGTATCTGGGTCTGGGTAGAGTCTAATGTAATGTATCTGGGTCTGGGTAGAGTCTAATGTAATGTATATGGGTCTGGGTAGAGTCTAATGTAATGTATATGGGTCTGGGTAGAGTCTAATGTAATGTATATGGGTCTGGGTAGAGTCTAATGTAATGTATCTGGGTCTGGGTAGAGTCTAATGTAATGTATCTGGGTAGAGTCTAATGTATTGTATCTGGGTCTGGGTAGAGTCTAATGTAATGTGTCTGGGTAGAGTCTAATGTAATGTATCTGGGTAGAGTCTAATGTAATGTATCTGGGTCTGGGTAGAGTCTAATGTAATGTATCTGGGTAGAGTCTAATGTAATGTATCTGGGTCTGGGTAGAGTCTAATGTAATGTATCTGGGTCAATGGACTGCCTGGCTGGTTATCTGGCTGGGTGTCTGTCTGCCTGGCTGGTTATCTGGCTGGGTGTCTGTCTGCCTGGCTGGTTATCTGGCTGGGTGTCTGTCTGCCTGGCTGGTTATCTGGCTGGGTGTCTGTCTGCCTTGTTGGGTGTCTGTCTGCCTGGCTGGTAGCAGGGCGATGCCTGTGGCTGGGCTGTTGACTGGCTGGTTATCTGGTAGCAGGGCGATGCCCGTGGCTGGGCTGGGCTGTTGACTGGCTGGTTATCTGGTAGCAGGGCGATGCCCGTGGCTGGGCTGGGCTGTTGACTGGCTGGTTATCTGGTAGCAGGGCGATGCCCGTGGCTGGGCTGTTGACTGGCTGGTTATCTGGTAGCAGGGCGATGCCCGTGGCTGGGCTGTTGACTGGCTGGTTATCTGGTAGCAGGGCGATGCCCGTGGCTGGGCTGTTGACTGGCTGGTTATCTGGTAGCAGGGCGGTGGCTGGGCTGGGCTGTTGACTGGCTGGTTATCTGATAGCTGGGCGGTGCCTGTGGCTGGGCTGTTGACTGGCTGGTTATCTGGTAGCAGGGCGGTGGCTGGGCTGTTGACTGGCTGGTTATCTGGTAGCGGGCGATGCCTGTGGCTGGGCTGTTGACTGGCTGGTTATCTGGTAGCAGGGCGATGCATGTGGCTGGGCTGTTGACTGGCTGGTTATCTGGTAGCAGGGCGATGTTTGTGGCTGGGCTGTTGATTGGCTGGTTATCTGGTAGCAGTGCGGTGGCTGGGCTGGGCTGTTGACTGGCTGGTTATCTGGTAGCAGGGCGATGCCTGTGGCTGGGCTGTTGACTGGCTGGTTATCTGGTAGCAGGGCGGTGGCTTGGCTGGGCTGTTGACTGGCTGGTTATCTGGTAGCAGGGCGATGGCTTGGCTGGGCTGTTGACTGGCTGATTATCTGGTAGCAGGGCGATGCCCGTGGCTGGGCTGGGCTGTTGACTGGCTGGTTATCTGGTAGCAGGGCGATGCCCGTGGCTGGGCTGGGCTGTTGACTGGCTGGTTATCTGGTAGCAGGGCGATGCCCGTGGCTGGGCTGGGCTGTTGACTGGCTGGTTATCTGGTAGCAGGGCGATGCCCGTGGCTTGGCTGGGCTGTTGACTGGCTGGTTATCTGGTAGCAGGGTGATGCCTGTGGCTGGGCTGTTGACTGGCTGGTTATCTGGTAGCAGGGCGATGCCCGTGGCTGGGCTGTTGACTGGCTGGTTATCTGGTAGCAGGGCGATGCCCGTGGCTGGGCTGTTGACTGGCTGGTTATCTGGTAGCAGGGCGATGCCCGTGGCTGGGCTGTTGACTGGCTGGTTATCTGGTAGCAGGGCGGTGGCTGGGCTGGGCTGTTGACTGGCTGGTTATCTGATAGCTGGGCGGTGCCTGTGGCTGGGCTGTTGACTGGCTGGTTATCTGGTAGCAGGGCGGTGGCTGGGCTGTTGACTGGCTGGTTATCTGGTAGCGGGCGATGCCTGTGGCTGGGCTGTTGACTGGCTGGTTATCTGGTAGCAGGGCGATGCATGTGGCTGGGCTGTTGACTGGCTGGTTATCTGGTAGCAGGGCGATGTTTGTGGCTGGGCTGTTGATTGGCTGGTTATCTGGTAGCAGGGGGATGTCTGTGGCTGGGCTGTTGACTGGCTGGTTATCTGATAGCTGGGCGGTGCCTGTGGCTGGGCTGTTGACTGGCTGGTTATCTGGTAGCAGGGCGGTGGCTGGGCTGTTGACTGGCTGGTTATCTGGTAGCGGGCGATGCCTGTGGCTGGGCTGTTGACTGGCTGGTTATCTGGTAGCAGGGCGATGCATGTGGCTGGGCTGTTGACTGGCTGGTTATCTGGTAGCAGGGCGATGTTTGTGGCTGGGCTGTTGATTGGCTGGTTATCTGGTAGCAGTGCGGTGGCTGGGCTGGGCTGTTGACTGGCTGGTTATCTGGTAGCAGGGGGATGTCTGTGGCTGGGCTGTTGACTGGCTGGTTATCTGGTAGCAGGGCGGTGGCTGGGCTGGGCTGTTGACTGGCTGGTTATCTGGTAGCAGGGCGATGCCTGTGGCTGGGCTGTTGACTGGCTGGTTATCTGGTAGCAGGGCGGTGGCTTGGCTGGGCTGTTGACTGGCTGGTTATCTGGTAGCAGGGCGATGGCTTGGCTGGGCTGTTGACTGGCTGATTATCTGGTAGCAGGGCGATGCCCGTGGCTTGGCTGGGCTGTTGACTGGCTGGTTATCTGGTAGCAGGGCGGTGCCCGTGGCTGGGCTGTTGACTGGCTGGTTATCTGGTAGCAGGGCGGTGGCTGGGCTGTTGACTGGCTGGTTATCTGGTAGCGGGTGATGCCTGTGGCTGGGCTGTTGACTGGCTGGTTATCTGGTAGCAGGGCGATGCCCGTGGCTGGGCTGTTGACTGGCTGGTTATCTGGTAGCAGGGCGGTGGCTGGGCTGGGCTGTTGACTGGCTGGTTATCTGATAGCTGGGCGGTGCCTGTGGCTGGGCTGTTGACTGGCTGGTTATCTGGTAGCAGGGCGGTGGCTGGGCTGTTGACTGGCTGGTTATCTGGTAGCGGGCGATGCCTGTGGCTGGGCTGTTGACTGGCTGGTTATCTGGTAGCAGGGCGATGCATGTGGCTGGGCTGTTGACTGGCTGGTTATCTGGTAGCAGGGCGATGTTTGTGGCTGGGCTGTTGATTGGCTGGTTATCTGGTAGCAGTGCGGTGGCTGGGCTGGGCTGTTGACTGGCTGGTTATCTGGTAGCAGGGCGATGCCTGTGGCTGGGCTGTTGACTGGCTGGTTATCTGGTAGCAGGGCGGTGGCTTGGCTGGGCTGTTGACTGGCTGGTTATCTGGTAGCAGGGCGATGGCTTGGCTGGGCTGTTGACTGGCTGATTATCTGGTAGCAGGGCGATGCCCGTGGCTGGGCTGGGCTGTTGACTGGCTGGTTATCTGGTAGCAGGGCGATGCCCGTGGCTGGGCTGGGCTGTTGACTGGCTGGTTATCTGGTAGCAGGGCGATGCCCGTGGCTGGGCTGGGCTGTTGACTGGCTGGTTATCTGGTAGCAGGGCGATGCCCGTGGCTTGGCTGGGCTGTTGACTGGCTGGTTATCTGGTAGCAGGGTGATGCCTGTGGCTGGGCTGTTGACTGGCTGGTTATCTGGTAGCAGGGCGATGCCCGTGGCTGGGCTGTTGACTGGCTGGTTATCTGGTAGCAGGGCGATGCCCGTGGCTGGGCTGTTGACTGGCTGGTTATCTGGTAGCAGGGCGATGCCCGTGGCTGGGCTGTTGACTGGCTGGTTATCTGGTAGCAGGGCGGTGGCTGGGCTGGGCTGTTGACTGGCTGGTTATCTGATAGCTGGGCGGTGCCTGTGGCTGGGCTGTTGACTGGCTGGTTATCTGGTAGCAGGGCGGTGGCTGGGCTGTTGACTGGCTGGTTATCTGGTAGCGGGCGATGCCTGTGGCTGGGCTGTTGACTGGCTGGTTATCTGGTAGCAGGGCGATGCATGTGGCTGGGCTGTTGACTGGCTGGTTATCTGGTAGCAGGGCGATGTTTGTGGCTGGGCTGTTGATTGGCTGGTTATCTGGTAGCAGTGCGGTGGCTGGGCTGGGCTGTTGACTGGCTGGTTATCTGGTAGCAGGGCGATGCCTGTGGCTGGGCTGTTGACTGGCTGGTTATCTGGTAGCAGGGGGATGTCTGTGGCTGGGCTGTTGACTGGCTGGTTATCTGGTAGCAGGGCGGTGGCTTGGCTGGGCTGTTGACTGGCTGGTTATCTGGTAGCAGGGCGATGGCTTGGCTGGGCTGTTGACTGGCTGGTTATCTGGTAGCAGGGCGGTGCCCGTGGCTGGGCTGTTGACTGGCTGGTTATCTGGTAGCAGGGCGGTGGCTGGGCTGTTGACTGGCTGGTTATCTGGTAGCGGGTGATGCCTGTGGCTGGGCTGTTGACTGGCTGGTTATCTGGTAGCAGGTCGGTGCCCGTGGCTGGGCTGTTGACTGGCTGGTTATCTGGTAGCAGGGCGGTGGCTGGGCTGTTGACTGGCTGGTTATCTGGTAGCAGGTCGGTGCCCGTGGCTGGGCTGGGCTGTTGACTGGCTGGTTATCTGGTAGCGGGTGATGCCTGTGGCTGGGCTGTTGACTGGCTGGTTATCTGGTAGCGGGTGATGCCCATGGCTGGGCTGTTGACTGGCTGGTTATCTGGTAGCAGGGCTATGCCTGTGGCTGGGCTGTTGACTGGCTGGTTATCTGGTAGCAGGTCGGTGCCCGTGGCTGGGCTGTTGACTGGCTGGTTATCTGGTAGCAGGGCGGTGGCTGGGCTGTTGACTGGCTGGTTATCTGGTAGCAGGGCGATGCCTGTGGCTGGGCTGTTGACTGGCTGGTTATCTGGTAGCAGGGCGGTGGCTGGGCTGTTGACTGGCTGGTTATCTGGTAGCAGGGCGATGCCTGTGGCTGGGCTGTTGACTGGCTGGTTATCTGGTAGCAGGGCGATGCCTGTGGCTGGGCTGTTGACTGGCTGGTTATCTGGTAGCAGGGCGGTGGCTGGGCTGTTGACTGGCTGGTTATCTGGTAGCAGGGCGATGCCTGTGGCTGGGCTGTTGACTGGCTGGTTATCTGGTAGCAGGGCGGTGGCTGGGCTGTTGACTGGCTGTTAAATAACAATAATTTAACAATAACAATAAATAATAATAATGTGTTAATGCCTTCTATCGGTCCCTCATCAGCCGCAGAACACACACACCACACACACACACACCAAACGCATGCACGAACACACACACACACACATACACACACACACACACACACACACACACACACACACACACACACCAAACGCATGCACGACCACACACACACACACCAAACGCATGCACACACACACACACACACACACACACACACCACACACACACACACCAAACGCATGCACGAACACACACACACACACACACACACACACACCAAACGCATGCACGACCACACACACACACACACACCAAACGCATGCACACACACACACACCCACACACACACACACACACACAGCCCTCCTCGCCCTCACTAAGGATCATAACACCCTCAGCTCTTGGCGGAGTGCCATCCTCAAGGCTTTATGTGATTAGTTCAGTCTCATCTGGTCGTGGATCCATGGATATATACGTTTGATATGCAGGCATGAAAGGGAACACTCTAATCCGCTGTTTACAAATCTGAGGGTTATCCTCTCCGAGGTCCAGCACTGATCAGAGCGGAGAGAGGACAGTAGCCTTGAACTTGTGAGTGTTCCCGCTGAGCTCCCCTCATCCTGTCAGACAGCAGTGTTCCTGCTGAGCTCCCCTCATCCTGTCAGACAGCAGTGTTCCTGCTGAGCTCCCCTCATCCAGTCAGACAGCAGTGTTCCTGCTGGGCTCACCTCATCCAGTCAGACAGCAGTGTTCCTGCTGAGCTCACCTCATCCAGTCAGACAACAGTGTTCCTGCTGAGCTCCCCTCATCCAGTCAGACAGCAGTGTTCCTGCTGAGCTCCCCTCATCCAGTCAGACAGCAGTGTTCCTGCTGAGCTCCCCTCATCCAGTCAGACAGCAGTGTTCCCGCTGAGCTCCCCTCATCCAGTCAGACAGCAGTGTTCCCGCTGAGCTCACCTCATCCAGTCAGACAGCAGTGTTCCTGCTGAGCTCCCCTCATCCAGTCAGACAGCAGTGTTCCTGCTGAGCTCCCCTCATCCAGTCAGACAGCAGTGTTCCCGCTGAGCTGAATATAACAGGTGTAGTAGACCTCACAGTGAAATGCTGAATACAACAGGTGTAGTAGACCTCACAGTGAAATGCTGAATACAACAGGTGTAGTAGACCTTACAGTGAAATGCTGAATACAACAGGTGTAGTAGACCTCACAGTGAAATGCTGAATACAACAGGTGTAGTAGACCTTACAGTGAAATGCTGAATACAACAGGTATAGTAGACCTTACAGTGAAATGATGAATGCAACAGGTGTAGTAGACCTCACAGTGAAATGCTGAATACAACAGGTGTAGTAGACCTTACCTTGACTGTAGCCCTCTCCATTGACTGTAGCCCTGACTGTAGTCCTCTCCATTGACTGTAGCCCTGACTGTAGCCCTCTCCATTGACTGTAGTCCTCTCCATTGACTGTAGCCCTGACTGTAGCCCTCTTCATTGACTGTAGTCCTCTCCATTGACTGTAGCCCTCTCCATTGTCTGTAGTCCTCTCCATTGACTGTAGCCCTCTTCATTGACTGTAGCCCTCTCCATTGACTGTAGTCCTCTCCATTGACTGTAGCCCTGACTTTAGCCCTCTTCATTGACTGTAGCCCTCTTCATTGACTGTAGCCCTCTTCATTGACTGTAGCCCTCTCCATTGACTGTAGTTCTCTCCATTGACTGTAGTTCTCTCCATTGACTGTAGCCCTCTCCATTGACTGTAGCCCTCTCCATTGACTGTAGCCCTGACTGTAGTTCTCTCCATTGACTGTAGCCCTGACTATAGTCCTCTCCATTGACTGTAGTCCTCTCCATTGACTGTAGCCCTGACTGTAGTCCTCTCCATTGACTGTAGTCCTCTCCATTGACTGTAGTCATCTCCATTGACTGTAGTCCTCTCCATTGACTGTAGCCCTGACTGTAGTCCTCTCCATTGACTGTAGTCCTCTCCATGGACTGTAGTCCTCTCCATGGACTGTAGTCCTCTCCATGGACTGTAGTCCTCTCTATTGACTGTAGTCCTCTCCATTGACTGTAGCCCTCTCCATTGACTGTAGTCCTCTCCATTGACTGTAGTCCTCTCCATTGACTGTAGTTCTCTCCATTGACTGTAGTCCTCTCCATTGACTGTAGTCCTCTCCATTGACTGTAGTCCTCTCCATTGACTGTAGCCCTGACTGTAGTCCTCTCCATTGACTGTAGCCCTGACTGTAGTCCTCTCCATTGACTGTAGCCCTGACTGTAGTCCTCTCCATTGACTGTAGTCCTCTCCATGGACTGTAGTCCTCTCCATTGACTGTAGCCCTCTCCATTGACTGTAGTCCTCTTAGGTCAGTTAGGATTACCACTTTATTTTAAGAATGTGAAAGGTCAGAATAATAGTAGAGTGATTTTTTTCAGCTTTTATTTCTTTCATCACATTCCCAGTGGGTCAGAAGTTTACATACACTCAATTAGTATTTGGTAGCATTACCTTTAAATTGTTTAACTTGGGTCAAACGTTTCGGGTAGCCTTCCACAAGCTTCCCACAATAAGTTGGGTGAATGTTTGCCCATTCCTCCTGACAGAGCTGGTGTATCTGAGTCAGGTTTGTAGGCCTCCTTGCTCACACACGCATTTTCAGTTCTGCCCACAAATGTTCTACAGAATTGAGGTCAGGGCTTTGTGATGGTCACTCCAATACTATGACTTTGTTGTCCTTAAAGCCATTTTGCCACAACTTTGGAAGTATGCTTGGGGTCATTGTCCATTTGGAAAACCCATTTGCAACCAAGCTTTAACTTCCTGACTGATGTCTTGAGATGTTGCTTCAATATATTCACATAATTTTCCATCCTCATAATGCCATCTATTTTGTGAAGTGCACCAGTCCCTCCTGCAGCTAAGCACCCCCACAACATGATGCTGCCACCCCCGTGATTCACGGTTGGGATGGTGTTCTTCGGCTTGCAAGCCTCCCCCTTTTTCCTCCAAACATAACGATGGTCATTGCAAACCGCAGTCTGGCTTTTTTATGGCGGTTTTGGAACAGTGGCTTCTTCCTTGCCGAGCGGCCTTTCAGGTTATGTTGATATAGGACTCGTTTTACTGTGGATATAGATACTTTTGTACCTGTTTCCTCCAGAATCTTCACAAGGTCCTTTGCTGTTGTTCTGGGATTGATTTGCACTTTTCGCACCAAAGTACGTTCATCTCTAGGAGACAGAATGCGTCTCCTTCCTGAGCGGTATGACGGCTGCGTGGTGTTTATACTTGCGTACTATTGTTTGTACAGATGAACGTGGTGCCTTCAGGCGTTTGGAAAATACTCCCAGGGATGAACCAGACTTGTGGAGGTCTACAATGTTTTTTCTGAGGTCTTGGCTGATTTCTTTTTATTTTCCCATGATGTAAAGCAAAGAGGCACTGAGTTTGAAGGCAGGCCTTGAAATACATCCACATGTACACCTCCAATTGACTAAAATTATGACAATTAGCCTATCAGAAGCTTCTAAAGCCATGATATCATTTTCTGGAATTTTCCAAGCTGTTTAAAGGCACAGTCAACTTAGTGTATGTAAACTTCTGACCCACTGGAATTGTGATACAGTGAATTGTAAGTGAAATAATCTGTCTGTAAACAATAGTTGGAAAATGTACTGGTGTCATGCACAAAGTAGATGTCCTAACCGACTTGCCAAAACTATAGTTTGTTGACAAGAAATGTGTGGAGTGGTTGAAAAATTAGTTTTAATGACTCCAACCTAAGTGTATGTAAACTTCCGACTTCAACTGTATATATATATATATATATACACAGTATATACATTTTGGACAAACACACATCACAATTAGAGAGGCAACACCACATAAACACAGGTAATTGGATCGGTCACTATTGTCTAGACATGTTCATGAAATACAATAAATTGCTGTAATCACCCCCGTACACACCTGGTGAACTTGATGGGTCATGTATTCATCTGGCGAAGTGGAGTCTTTTGTTTAGACATGTAGCTAGTTAGCTAAACAAGGAACTAGCGTAATCACAACTCATACTACTACCAATACAAACATTGGCATAGGTGTTGTATGACTCTGCAGGTAGCTAAAGAGCTAACCAACTAGGTTCAACGTTAGCTAGCTAACATTAGGTTAAAGCTAGCAATGCAAATCGATGTTGGATTCAAATAATATTACTACGCAGATCATACATGAGCCAGCAAGCTAACGTTCACTAGCTAGCTAACAGTACACTTTAACTTGCAATGAAAATGACTTGTTGACTAAATTAGAATTCGTATGATATCTGAAAATGTAGACTCTTACCTGTATACATGGATGAACGCATCACAGCAGACTGGAACCACCTCTGTTTTGTTTGTAGCTCCATCCTGTTTGTTCAGCGTTGCGTCGTTGACGTGTGCAGGAAGTAGCTCATTATTTTCCAACTGATCTGTCGATGGCGCCTGCTCAATTCAGGGTATCAATGTTGTTGAGAAAAGTAGCAAATAATGTTTGTAGTCCTCGATGGCTAACGTTATGTCTTTTCATAAACGCCACGGTGGAAAGGATCATCAACACATAGCAGCTCATGTTATTGGCAGAAGCATGCTACATGCCAGACCAATCAAAACTCATCTCCCAGCATGTCCAGCCCATTCATTATCTCAGCCAATAATGGATAGCAGGAAGTTTACCTGCCTTTTTCCGTGGCTAAACAAACTAGGCTGGGAATTTATCCATCTTATTCATATTTACAGATAGAATACAAGTTTGCTATTAAGGCACATTAAAGAGCACATGTTCCAGAATGCATTTCTTTCAAATAAAAAAAAAACCTGTTCAAATGCCTGTGGAGTAATGACATGCGACATAGTTTCCTGAAACGGGTCACAAATCCCCCCCCCCCCCCAAGACAGACAATTCAACAGAATGAATTTTAGCTAAAGGTGAGTTACTTTTATTTGTGTGTACATTTGCTCTTTCTAACCTGACCATAGCAGCACCTTCTGTGGTGCTACTGCACAGTCACCAGGCATAATACATTATATTGGACCGTTTCCAGAGATGATTTGTTCATTTATCTCCGTCGGAGCCTGGAGCAACGTTCCTCTTCAGAGTAGGAGGGAAAAAAATCATCATTGAATATTTATGAGCTGATAAATGTCTTCGTTGGTCACAGCTCTCCCTCTCGTTACCATCACAGCTCCCTCCCTCCTCTCTCTCCCTACTCTCTCTCCCTCCCTCCCTCCCTCCCTCCCGCCCTCCCTCCCTCCTCTCTCTTTATCTCGCTCTCCCTCTCGCTCTCGCTCTCGCTCTCTCTCCCTTCATCCAGTCATGTGTGAGCTAAGACATGGCTTCTAATGCCGACTCCACGGTCATTGTTGAAACAGAAAGGCAGATTCTATAGATCTGGCTTGATCCAGACGAAGCCGCATGGTCAGTGAGCCTCCCTGAGGAACCAGGCAGGGCAAGCAGCAGGTGGTGGGTTGCGCTGTGGGCATGGAGACCTCCAAGTTCGGACAAACTCTGAAACGTCCTCAGCAAGGGACTAACCGGACTGGGTATGAGAGTGGAGTGTGTGGTATTGAAGACCAGAGTGGTGGCAAGGTCTCCTGGAAGACAAAAGGTGTAGATGTCACATCCAGACCACTGTCTGTCTGTTTGTCTGCCACCGCACTTCCTCTGCTCAGCCCCTGTCCATCTGTCTGTCCCTCCTTCAATCTCTCCAGACTCCAATCACCCCCTAGCCTCGCTCTCCGATCTTGCATTGTCATTTCTTGGCAAATTAAGATGAGTCTTAGATTACCCCTAATGGAAGATCCCATTCAGAGCAGAAGGACAACATCTTGTTCACACTCTCCACCACTGCCAGATTATACACCACTGCCAGCTTCTCAAACACTGCCAGCTTCTCAACTCTCCACCCTGCCAGCTTCTCCACCCTGCCAGCTTCTCCACCACTGCATGCCAGCTTCTCCACCACTGCCAGCTTCTCAACCACTGCCAGCTTCTCACTCTCCACCCCTGCCAGCTTCTCCACCACTGCCAGATTATACACCACTGCCAGCTTCTCAACAAATTGCCCAGCTTCTCAACCACTGCCAGCTTCTCAACTCTCCACCACTGCCAGCTTCTCAACCACTGCCAGCTTCTCAACTCTCCACCACTGCCCGCTTCTCAACTCTCCACCACTGCCAGCTTCTCCACCACTGCCCGCTTCTCAACTCTCCACCACTGCCAGCTTCTCAACCACTGCCAGCTTCTCAACTCTCCACCACTGCCCGCTTCTCAACTCTCCACCACTGCCAGCTTCTCCACCACTGCCCGCTTCTCAACTCTCCACCACTGCCAGCTTCTCAACTCTCCACCACTGCCCGCTTCTCAGCTCTCCACCACTGCCAGCTTCTCCACCACTGCCCGCTTCTCAACTCTCCACCACTGCCAGCTTCTCAACTCTTAACCACTGCCATCTTCTCAACTCTCAACCACTGCCAGCTTCTCAACTCTCCACCACTGCCAGCTTCTCCACCATTGCCAGCTTCTAAACTCTCCACCACTGCCAGCTTCTCCACCACTGCCAGCTTCTCCACCATTGCCCGCTTCTCAACTCTCCACCACTGCCAGCTTCTCAACTCTCCACCACTGCTAGCTTCTCAATCTCCACCACTGCCAGCTTCTCAGCTCTCCACCACTGCCAGCTTCTCAACTCTACACCACTGCCAGCTTCTCAACCACTGCCAGCTTCTCAGCTCTCCACCACTGCCAGCTTCTCAACTCTCCACCCCTGTCAGCTTCTCAACTCTCCACCCCTGCCAGCTTCTCAACGCTCCACCCCTGCCAGCTTCTCAACTCTCCACCACTGCCAGCTTCTCAACCACCGCCAGCTTCTCAGCTCTCCACCCCTGCCAGCTTCTCAACTATCCACCCCTGCCAGCTTCTCAACTCTACACCACTGACAGCTTCTCAACTCTACACCCCTGCCAGCTTCTCAACTCTCCACCCCTGTCAGCTTCTCAACTCTCCACCCCTGCCAGCTTCTCAACTCTCCACCCCTGCCAGCTTCTCAACTCTACACCACTGCCAGCTTCTCAACTCTACACCCCTGCCAGCTTCTCAACTCTCCACCCCTGTCAGCTTCTCAACTCTCCACCACTGCCAGCTTCTCAACTCTCCACCACTGCTCGCTTCTCAACTCTCCACCACTGCCCGCTTCTCAACTCTCCACCACTGCCAGCTTCTCAACTCTACACCACTGCCAGCTTCTCAACCACTGTCAGCTTCTCAAATCTCCACCACTGCCAGCTTCTCCACCACTGCCAGCTTCTCCACCACTGCCAGCTTCTCAACTCTCCACCCCTGCCAGCTTCTCAACTCTCCACCACTGCTCGCTTCTCAACTCTCCACCACTGCCCGCTTCTCAACTCTCCACCACTGCCAGCTTCTCAACTCTACACCACTGCCAGCTTCTCAACCACTGTCAGCTTCTCAAATCTCCACCACTGCCAGCTTCTCCACCACTGCCAGCTTCTCCACCACTGCCAGCTTCTCAACTCTACACCACTGCCAGCTTCTCAACCACTGCCAGCTTCTCAACTCTCCACCACTGCCAGCTTCTCAACTCTACACCACTGCCAGCTTCTCAACTCTCCACCCTGCCAGCTTCTCCACCACTGCCAGCTTCTCCACCACTGCCAGCTTCTCAACTCTACACCACTGCCAGCTTCTCAACCACTGCCAGCTTCTCAACTCTCCACCACTGCCAGCTTCTCAACTCTACACCACTGCCAGCTTCTCAACTCTCCACCACTGCCAGCTTCTCAACTCTCCACCCCTGCCAGCTTCTCAACTATCCACCCTGCCAGCTTATCCACCACTGCCAGCTTCTCCACCACTGCCTGCCAGCTTCTCCACCACTGCCAGCTTCTCAACCACTGCCAGCTTCTCAGCTCTCCACCACTGCCAGCTTCTCAACTCTCCACCACTGCCAGCTTCTCAACTCTCCACCCCTGCCAGCTTCTCAACTCTCCACCACTGCCAGCTTCTCAACTCTCCACCCTGCCAGCTTCTCCACCACTGCCAGCTTCTCCACCACTGCCTGCCAGCTTCTCCACCACTGCCAGCTTCTCAACCACTGCCAGCTTCTCAGCTCTCCACCACTGCCAGCTTCTCAACTCTCCACCACTGCCAGCTTCTCAACTCTCCACCACTGCCAGCTTCTCAACTCTCCACCCCTGCCAACCTCACAACATGCATTTTTTTGCACATTTTACATTTACATTTGAGTAATGTAACAGATGCTCTTACCCAGAGTGTCTTACAGTAGTGAGTCATACGTTTCCACATTGGTCCCCCGTGGGAATCGAACCCACAACTCTCTACCAACTGAGCCACTTATCCCCCTATATGATTAATCTCAGTCAGAGTCTCCATGTATAATTAGCAGGATATTTGACGAGGTGCGATCAGTAATCACCCGCCGAGACGGTATGAAAACCTGCTAATGAATTCCTGAAGCCTATTCATCCATGTTGTTTTAACAGTGGAGGTGTGGGGCTGGCGTGGGCGTGGGCGACCATCATGGCTTCCTAGTTTCCAGCCTGGGACTGATGTAACACCACAGCACCATCATGACTTCCTAGTTTCCTGCCTGGGACTGATGTAACACCACAGCACCATCATGACTTCCTAGTTTCCTGCCTGGGACTGATGTAACACCACAGCACCATCATGACTTCCTAGTTTCCTGCCTGGGACTGATGTAACACCACAGCACCATCATGGGTTTTGTCAGTTTCCTGCTTTAGATAGATGCAACATTGCAGCTGCTCCGTGTAGACTATAAGTATCATGTTAAACAATCAATACCCAAAATACTAACTATTTATATTACCTATCTATCTATATATCCTATCTATCTACAGTGCATTCGGAAAGTATTCATACCCCTTGACTTTTTCCACATTTTGTTTTGTTTACAGCCTTATTCTAAAATGGATTAAATAAAACAACTTCCTCATCAATCTACACACAACACCCCATGATGACATCACAATACCCCATAATGACATCACAACACCCCATAATGACATCACAATACCCCATAATGACATCACAATACCCCATAATGACATCACAATACCCCATAATGACATCACAACACCCCATAATGACATCACAATACCCCATAATGACATCACAGCACCCCATAATGACATCACAACACCCCATAATGACATCACAATACCCCATAATGACATCACAATACCCCATAATGACATCACAATACCCCATAATGACATCACAATACCCCATAATGACATCACAACACCCCATAATGACATCACAATACCCCATAATGACATCACAATACCCCATAATGACATCACAATACCCCATAATGACATCACAATACCCCATAATGACATCACAATACCCCATAATGACATCACAATACCCCATAATGACATCACAAAACCCCATAATGACATCACAATACCCCATAATGACATCACAATACCCCATAATGACATCACAAAACCCCATAATGACATCACAATACCCCATAATGACATCACAATACCCCATAATGACATCACAATACCCCATAATGACATCACAATACCCCATAATGACATCACAATACCCCATAATGACATCACAAAACCCCATAATGACATCACAATACCCCATAATGACATCACAATACCCCATAATGACATCACAAAACCCCATAATGACATCACAATACCCCATAATGACATCACAATACCCCATAATGACATCACAATACCCCATAATGACATCACAATACCCCATAATGACGAGCCGAAAACAGATTTTTAGAACCTTTTGCAAATGTATTAAAAATGAAAAACAGATTATTTACGTTAGTATTCAGACCCTTTGCAATGAGACTCGGAATTGAGCTCAGGTTCACCCAGTTTCCATTGATCATCAGTGAGATGTTTCTACAACTTGATTGGAGTCCACCTGTCGTAAATTCAGTTGATTGGACATGATTTGGAAAGGCACACACCTGTCTTTATAAGGTCCCACAGTTGACAGTGCATGTCGTAGCAAAAAACAAGCCGTGAGGTCGAAGGAATTGTCCGTAGAGCCCATAGACAGTACTGTGTCGAGGCACAGATTTGGGGAAGGGTACCAAAACATTTCTGCAGCATTGAAGGTTCAGGAACACAGTGGCCTCCATAATTCTTAAATGAAAACCTGCTCCAGAGAGCTCAGGATCTCAGACTGGGGTGAAGGTTCACCATCAAACAGGACAACGACCCTAAACACACAGCCAAGACAACGCAGGAGTGGCTTTGGGACTAGTATCTGAATGTGCTTGAGTGGCCCAGCCAGAGCCGGTACTTGAACCCGATTGAACATCTCTGGAGAGACCTGATAATAGCTGTGCAGCAACGCTCCCCATCCAACCTGACAGAGCTTGAGAGGATCTGCAGAGAAGAATGGGAGAAACTCCCCAAATACAGGTGTACCAAGCTTGTAGCGTCATACCCAAGAAGACTGGAGGCTGTAATCACTGCCAAAGGTGCTTCAACAAAGTACTGAGTAAAGGGTCTGAATACTTATGTAAATGTGATATTTTTGTTTTATTTTATTTATAATTAGTTTTTTATTTGTCATTATGGGGTTTTGTGTGTTGATTGATGAGGGGAAAAAACTATTTCATCAATTTTATGATGCAAAACGTATCAAAATGTGGAAAAGAGTCAAGGGGTCTGAATCCTTTCTCTCTGTGTATCGGGTGGCAGCCTCTAAGGTGCAGGGTCGACTAACCGGGTGGTAGCCGGCTAGTGGTGGCTGTTTAACAGTGCTAGTGATGGCTGTTTAACTGTGCTAGTGATGGCTGTTTAACAGTGCTAGTGATGGCTGTTTAACAGTGCTAGTGATGGATGTTTAACTGTGCTAGTGATGGCTGTTTAACTGTGCTAGTGATGGCTGTTTAACAGTGCTAGTGATGGCTGTTTAACTGTGCTAGTGATGGCTGTTTAACTGTGCTAGTGATGGCTGTTTAACTGTGCTAGTGATGGCTGTTTAACTGTGCTAGTGATGGCTGTTTAACTGTGCTAGTGATGGCTGTTTAATTGTGCTAGTGATGGCTGTTTAACTGTGCTAGTGATGGCTGTTTAACAGTGCTAGTGATGGCTGTTTAACTGTGCTAGTGATGGCTGTTTAACAGTGCTAGTGATGGCTGTTTAACTGTCTGATGTCCTTGAGATAGAAGCTGTTTTTCAGTCTCTCGGTCCCTGCTCTGATGCACCTGTACTGACCTCGCCTTCTGGATGATAGTGGAGTGAACAGGCAGTGGCTCGGGTGGTTGTTGTCCTCGATGATCTTTTCCTGTGACATCGGTGGTGTAGGGCAGGTAGTTTGTCCCCTGGTGATGCGTTGGGCAGTCCACACCACCCTGTGGAGAGCCTTGTGGTGTATGGTGCAGTTGCCGTAGCAGGCGGTGATACAGCCCGACAGGATGCTCGCAATTGTGCATCTGTAAAAGTTTCTGAGGGTGTTAGGGGCCAAGGCAAATGTCTTCATCCTCCAGCCATCAACATTGTGAACTGCGCCCCATGGTGGCGGTAGGGTAATGGTATGGGCAGGCATAAGCTACAGACATTGAACACAACTGCATTTGAATCCGTTTCAATTTCAAGATGAGATCCTGAGACTGAGATGTCGGTGCCATTCATCCGCCGACCACACCTCCTGATAACGACACGGCTCCATGGTCCCAAGGACCTGCATACTCACCAGACGTGTCACCCATTGAGCATGTTTGGGATGCTCTGGATTGACACAGGCTACAATCAACAGCCCGGTCAACTCTATGTGGAGCTGGGTTGTGTTGCACGAGGCTACTGGTTTTCCCCCACCTTTTGTTTCAGATGTTTGTGTCCATCAGATCCGTATTCCCAGTCATGTGAAGTCCAGAGATTAGGGCCTAATTCGTTTATTTCATTTGACTGATTTCCTGATACGAACTGTAACTCAGTAACATTTTAGAAATGGTTGCCGTGTTACATTTATATGTGTCATGTTGTCATGGCGAATTATGTCTCCTCTGGTTGTCTCATCTCTCACAGCCAGAAGAGTACTGACCCACCCTTCAGAGCCTGGTTCCTCTCTAGGTTTCTTCCTAGGTTCTGGCCTTTCTTGGGAGTTTTTCTAGGGATTTTTTTTTTTTCTGCTTTCTGGGGGTTTTAGGCTGGGTTTCTGTACAGCACTTTGTGACGTCAGCTGATGTAAGAAGGACTTTATAAATACATTTGATTGTAAGCCACTATGTGTAGATTCAGAGGTGTTGGGTGTGTTTGGGGACTATTAGGGACAGTTTGGTCCAGTCTTTAGAGAGGAGTTGTTATAGTTGGGAGGTGCCAGATGAAAGGCTCAGTTCATTTCCGTCCCTGCCACCGCAGAGAAAATGTTGCTCCCGTAATTATGTCCTAAATGATCTGTCATCAAGTGAAGAGGGCTATTGATTGGTTGCTTTCCTTCCTCTGACATGATGTTTCAGCTCAAAGAGAGTCTGTCTAGAGAGAGAAAGAGGGACAGGGAGGGGAGGAGAGAGGGAAATGGGGGTAAAAGAGGGGAGTGAGGGGAGAAGAGGGGGGCGGGGGAAGAGAGGAGAGAGGGAAACATGGGTAAAAGAGGGGAGCGGGGGGAAAGGAGGGACGAAGAGGGGGCGGGGGAAAGGAGGGGAGAAGAGAGGAGCTGGGGGGAAAGAGGGGAGAGAGGGGGGCGGGGGGGAGAGAGACAGGGAGAAGATAAGAGGGGGGGGGGAGTAAATTGTTAACCACCTCTCAGAAAGTTCTGAGAGACACAACAGAGAAGGTTCTGGAAGTGAAGTTGACCTTCAGTGTGTTGTTAACCTATATATCCATATGATAGTGTCTTGTTAACCTATAGATCCATATGATAGTGTAACTGGTATACAGAGTATATAAATATATAACTACAGGGTATATAACTAACTGGTATACAGGGTATATAACTAACTGGTATACAGGTCAGGTCTCAGACTACAGGTCAGGTCTCAGTCTACAGGTCAGGTCTCAGACTACAGATCTCAGTCTACAGGTCAGGTCTCAGACTACAGGTCAGGTCTTAGTCTACAGGTCAGGTCTCAGACTACAGGTCAGGTCTTAGTCTACAGGTCAGGTCTCAGACTACAGGTCAGGTCTCAGTCTACAGGTCAGGTCTCAGACTACAGGTCAGGTCTCAGACTACAGGTCTCAGTCTACAGGGCAGGTCTCAGTCTACAGGTCAGGTCTCAGACTACAGGTCTTAGACTACAGGTCAGGTCTCAGTCTACAGGTCAGGTATCAGTCTACAGGTCTCAGACTACAGGTCAGGTCTCAGACTACAGGTCAGGTCTCAGACTACAGGTCAGGTCTCAGTCTACAGGTCAGGTCTCAGTCTACAGGTCTCAGTCTACAGGTCAGGTCTCAGTCTACAGGTCTCAGACTACAGGTCAGGTCTCAGTCTACAGGTCAGGTCTCAGTCTACAGGTCAGGTCTCAGACTACAGGTCTCAGACTACAGGTCTCAGACTACAGGTCTCAGACTACAGGTCAGGTCTCAGTCTACAGGTCAGGTCTCAGACTACAGGTCAGGTCTCAGTCTACAGGTCAGGTCTCAGACTACAGATCTCAGTCTACAGGTCAGGTCTCAGTCTACAGGTCAGGTCTCAGACTACAGGTCTCAGACTACAGGTCAGGTCTCAGTCTACAGGTCAGGTATCAGTCTACAGGTCTCAGTCTACAGGTCAGGTCTCAGACTACAGGTCTCAGACTACAGGTCAGGTCTCAGTCTACAGGTCAGGTCTCAGACTACAGGTCTCAGACTACAGGTCAGGTCTCAGTCTACAGGTCAGGTCTCAGTCTACAGGTCAGGTCTCAGACTACAGGTCTCAGACTACAGGTATCAGACTACAGGTCAGGTCTCAGTCTACAAGTCAGGTCTCAGACTACAGGTCAGGTCTCAGTCTACAGGTCAGGTCTCAGACTACAGGTCAGGTCTCAGACCTCAGGTCAGGTCTCAGACTACAGATCTCAGTCTACAGGTCAGGTCTCAGTCTACAGGTCAGGTCTCAGACTACAGGTCTCAGACTACAGGTCAGGTCTCAGTCGACATGTCAGGTATCAGTCTACAGGTCTCAGTCTACAGGTCAGGTCTCAGTCTACAGGTCAGGTCTCAGACTACAGGTCTCAGAATACAGGTCTCAGACTACAGGTCAGGTCTCAGTCTACAGGTCAGGTCTCAGACTACAGGTCTCAGACTACAGGTCAGGTCTCAGTCTACAGGTCAGGTCTCAGTCTACAGGTCAGGTCTCAGACTACAGGTCTCAGACTACAGGTATCAGACTACAGGTCAGGTCTCAGTCTACAAGTCAGGTCTCAGACTACAGGTCAGGTCTCAGTCTACAGGTCAGGTCTCAGACTACAGGTCAGGTCTCAGACCTCAGGTCAGGTCTCAGACTACAGATCTCAGTCTACAGGTCAGGTCTCAGTCTACAGGTCAGGTCTCAGACTACAGGTCAGGTCTCAGTCGACATGTCAGGTATCAGTCTACAGGTCTCAGTCTACAGGTCAGGTCTCAGTCTACAGGTCAGGTCTCAGACTACAGGTCTCAGACTACAGGTCTCAGACTACAGGTCAGGTCTCAGTCTACAGGTCAGGTCTCAGACTACAGGTCTCAGACTACAGGTCAGGTCTCAGTCTACAGGTCAGGTCTCAGACTACAGGTCTCAGACTACAGGTCAGGTATCAGTCTACAGGTCTCAGACTACAGGTCAGGTCTCAGACTACAGGTCTCAGACTACAGGTCTCAGACTACATGTCAGGTCTCAGACTACAGGTCAGGTCTCAGACTACAGGTCAGATCTCAGACTACTGGTCAGGTCTCAGACTACAGGTCTCAGACTACAGGTCAGGTCTCAGTCTGCAGGTCAGGTCTCAGTCTACAGGTCAGGTCTCAGACTATAGGTCTCAGTCTACGGGTCAGGTCTCAGACTACAGGTCAGGCCTCAGACTACAGGTCTCATGCTACAGGTCTCTCTGATCTGTGCACATTCATTACCTTCATTACCTTGAATGTAAAAGTTTATACATTTTATATATATTAATATAGAACAGAATCATCCCTAGCTGCCATTGATGTCTTAAATCCCACCAGTGTTTTTCAAGGTTGTTGGAGTGGATGAGTAGCAGGTGGCAGAGCTACTGTAGTGTAGACAGTGATTATTAACAACGACTCGAGGGTTATAGACAGCCAAGACAGAGATGTAGTTTAATGAAGCCTGAAGAATAGAAGCTGCTGTGTGTGTGGTGTTTGAGTTTGTGAATGTGTGTGTAGTGTGTTTGCATAACATTATATATATATTTACATGTCTTATCTTTCGGAGGTTACTTGTTTGTAACTTCCTAAAGCAGTCAGTTGCTTTCATAGTGTCTGTCCACCTGCCTCTGTCTCTGTCTCTGTTGGATCTGGCTCTGACTTAGATCTGGCCTGTCTCTGACTTGGTTCTGGCCTGTCTCTGACTTAGATCTGGCCTGTCTCTGACTTAGATCTGGCCTGTCTCTGACTTGGATCTGTCTCTGACTTAGATCTGGCCTGTCTCTGACTTGGTTCTGGCCTGTCTCTGACTGGGATCTGTCTCTAACTTAGATCTGGCCTGTCTCTGACTTGGATCTGGCTCTGACTTAGATCTGGCCTGTCTCTGACTTGGTTCTGGCCTGTCTCTGACTGGGATCTGTCTCTGACATAGATCTGGCCTGTCTCTGACTTGGATCTGGCTCTGACTTAGATCTGGTCTGTATCTGACTTGGATCTGTCTCTGACTTAGATCTGGCCTGTCTCTGACTTGGATCTGTCTCTGACTGGGATCTGTCTCTGACTTGGATCTGGCCTGGTTCTGAAGGGGCTTATAGCCTTTGTATAATCCCTTTAATACACTAATTAAGCTTCTTTCCTAGAGCCCCCCGCTTTCTTTCTGTCTTTGTCTATCTTTCTTTGGTTCGTTCTCTCTTTCTTCAGATCTTGAGTCAGCGTAATGCCAACCTTAATGATGAGAGGAGAAGACACCAAACTGGCCTTAGGTCAGTGTTCCAGCCAACATCGTCCTAAACACCTGTCTTTGCAGGTTGCCTATTGGTTAGAGCAGGCTAACAGATCCCATGTTAACAGATCTCATGCTAACAGACCCCATGCTAACAGATCTGAAGCTACCAGTGTAATTGGGAGTCCCATAGGGTGGCACACAATTGGCCCAGCGTCGTAACGCTGGTAACGAGCCTCCACTTCTTCACCCCTCAGTCCCTCACTTCCTCACCCCTCACTTCCTCACCCCTCACTTCCTCGTCCCTCACTTCCTCGTCCCTCACTTCCTCACCCCAAAGTCCCTCACTTATTCACCCCCCAATCCCTTACTTCCTCACCCCTCAGTCCCTCACTCCTTCAGTCCCTCACTCCCTCACTCCTCACTCTCTCACCCCCCATAGCCCCCTCACCCCCCTCTCCCTATCCCCCCGTAGCCCCCTCACCCCCCTCTCCCTCACCCCCTCTCCCTATCCCCCCGTAGCCCCCTCACCCCCCTCTCCCTATCCCCCCGTAGCCCCCTCACCCCCCTCTCCCTATCCCCCCGTAGCCCCCTCACCCCCTTCTCCCTCTCCCCCCTCCCCCCCCCCTCTCCCTATCCCCCCGTAGCCCCCTCACCCCCCTCTCCCTATCCCCCCTTAGCCCCCTCACCCCCTTCTCCCTCTCCCCCCTCTCCCTCACCCCCTCTCCCTATCCCCCCGTAGCCCCCTCAGCCCCCTGTCCCTCTCCCCCCGTAGCCCCCTCACCCCCCTCTCCCTCTCCCCCCATAGCCCCCTCACCCCCCTCTCCCTCTCCCCCCGTAGCCCCCTCACCCCCCTCTACCTCTCCCCCCGTAGCCCCCTCACCCCCCTCTCCCTCAACCCCCGTAGCCCCTCACCACAGCTCTCCTGTCAGACCGACATCAGTTGGAGCCATTAACCCCTGTGTTCCTTCATCAGCCTAGTGAGTCATCATCATCATTAACCTCCTCCCCTGGCCCTGGGGGGTTAAGGTTCAGGCAGGAACAAAACAAAACGGTCTGTTTCCTCTTTCTGATGAAATTACCTAAAAATGGAGGCAGGAGATGTAATAATTGCAGTCATTTGGATGATGAATGGGAAACATAGTATGTTGGTCAGGGCTGTCTGTCTGTGGTTGGTTCGGTTGATTTGTAAGCTTAGTACACTCATTTTAACCAGTGTTCATAGGCTCTGGTCAAAAGTAGTGCACTGTGGGAGTAGGTCAGTCGGGTTCTAAACCAACGAGCTGGGATGCAGAAAGAGACATATTTCTGTCAAGATGTCAACACTCTGGCAGTTAGATGAAACAGTTCGTCTTCCTTGAACATTTCATTTATTCCTAAGGTGCTCATTTTATTCAATCAGACACTCAGAGGGTGTTTATTTGGATAATTCAGAACCTTTATCAGTCTCTATCTTTATCTTAGTCGTCCTCTGTTTACTCTCTGTCTATAAATAAATAGATCATAGAGTAACAATCATATATGCCACTTAGGCAGAAACTTCTATCCAAGGTCACTTAGCAGACACTTCTATCCAAGGTCACTTAGGCAGACACTTCTATCCAAGGTCACTTAGCAGACACTTCTATCCAAGTTAACTTAGGCAGACACTTCTATTCAAGGTCACTTAGCAGACACTTCTATCCGAGGTCACTTAGGCAGACACTTCTATCCAAGGTCACTTAGCAGACACTTCTATCCAAGGTCACTTAGGCAGACTCTTCTATCCAAGGTCACTTAGCAGACACTTCTATCCAAGGTCACTTAGCAGACACTTCTATCCAAGGTCACTTAGCAGACACTTCTATCCAAGGTCACTTAGCAGACACTTCTATCCAAGGTCACTTAGCAGACACTTCTATCAAAGGTCACTTAGCAGACACTTCTATCCAAGGTCACTTAGCAGACACTTCTATCCAAGGTCACTTAGCAGACACTTCTATCCAAGGTCACTTAGGCAGACTCTTCTATCCAAGGTCACTTAGCAGACTCTTCTATCCAAGGTCACTTAGCAGACACTTCTATCCAAGGTCACTTAGCAGACACTTCTATCCAAGGTCACTTAGCAGACACTCCTATCCAAGGTCACTTAGCAGACACTTCTATCCAAGGTCACTTAGCAGACACTTCTATCCAAGGTCACTTAAGCAGACTCTTCTATCCAAGGTCACTTAGCAGACACTTCTATCCAAGGTCATTTCCAGTGCAGTAGATTTGGAGAGAGAGAGAGCATGTTTTAATAGATACCTGTTCTGTGGACACAACA